>NC_135957.1:89214263-89249497 GCF_053455715.1 Rhinoraja longicauda | reverse complement strand
GCCTGCATTCACTTGACAATAGCCAAAAACATAGAGAACACTGTGACGGGAAAGAGAAAGCAGATAGCACAGAGAATAACCTGCGAGCAAAAGAATGTAGTGTATGCAATTAAATGTAAGCAGTGCCACTTACTGTACATTGGCGAAACAGGCAACAGCCTCAGAGTCAGACTGACAGGACACATCAGCAACATCACGAGGGGAGACCAGTCCGTCCCCATTAGCAGACACTTCCAACAGCACGGGGTCCAGTCCCTTGAGATCATGGGTCTGGAAACAAACGTAAATGTCCGACAAATCACAACCTAACCCTAACCCAAACCCTAACCCTAAACCCTAACCCTAACCCAAACGTAAATTGGTCAACCGGGCGTAGGAAGAGGGCAGAGAGGCTATGGATCAAAGCGTTACAGACGAAAGAACCCAATGGCCTGAACCTAGCATAAACTCAAACTTAGGGTGGAACCTGACTGACTCCTAAAAATCGACAGAAGGGCAAGTGAAAAGGCGAACAGATTTGGACAAGGGTGATGAGACCGTGGGCCAGACTAAAGTGGCAGTATATGGCGAAAAGGAATCTCCAGGGGTAGATCATTAAGCGCCAGAGGGCATTTTGGCCTACTGTCCGACAAATCACAACCTAACCCTCACCCTCACCCTCACCCTCAATTTAAAACCGACCCGAAATTTAAAACCGGGCCGCGAAATTTAAAACCGGGACGTGAAATTTGAAACCGAAACTTTAAATTTAAAACCAAGATTCGAAATTTAAAACCGAGACCCGAAATTTACAACAGAGACGTGAAATTTAAAACCGGGACGTGAAATTTAAAACCAAAACTCGAAATTTAAAACCGAGATTCGAAATTTAAAACCGAGACTCAAAATATAAAACCGAGACACGAAATTTAAAACCGAGACGCGAAATTTATAACCGAGCCGCGAAATTTAAAACCGAGACGTGAAATTTAAAACCGAGACCCGAAATTGAAAACCGAGACTCGAAATTGAAAACCGAGCTGCGAAATATAAAACCGAGACCCGAAATTGAAAACCGACCTGAAATTGAAAACCGAGACCCGAAATTCAAAACAGAGACATGAAATTTAAAACCCGGACGTGAAATCTAAAACCGAGCGGCGAAATTTAAAACCGAGCCGCGAAATTTAAAACCGAGACGTGAAATTTAAAACCAAGCCACAAAATATTAAAAACGGAGCTGCGAAATTTAAAAGCGAGACGTGAAATTTAAAACCAAGCCACAAAATTTAAAAAACTGAGATGCGAAATTTAAAAGCGAGACACAAAATTTAAAACCAAGACATGAAATTTAAAACCGAACCATGAAATTGAAAACCGAGACCTGAAATTGAAAACCGACCCAAAATTGAAAACCGAGACCCGAAATTCAAAACAGAGACGTGAAATTTAAAACCCGGACGTGAAATTTAAAACCGAGACCTGAAATTTAAAACCGGGGGGTGAAATTTAAAACCGAAACTTTAAATTTAAAACCAAGATTCGAAATTTAAAACCGAGACCCGAAATTTACAACAGAGACGTGAAATTTAAAACCCGGACGTGAAATTTAAAACCTAAACCCGAAATTTAAAACCGAGATTCGAAATTTAAAACCGAAACCAAATTTAAAACTGAGTAGCAAAATTTAAAACCGAGCCACAAAATTTAAAACCAAGCCACAAAATTTAAAAACAAGCCACAAAATTTGAAACACGCGAAATTTAAAACCAAGACGATACATTTAAAACCGAGCCGCGGAATTTAAAACCGAGACTCGAAATTTAAAACCGAGCCGTGAAATTTAAAACGGAGCCGCGAAATTTAAAACTGAGACTCGAAATTTAAAACCGAGCCGCGAAATTTAAAACCGAGACCCGAAATTTAAAACCAAGCCACAAAATTTTAAAAACTGAGATGCGAAATTTAAAAGCGAGACACAAAATTTAAAACCAAGACATGAAATTTAAAACCGAACTGTGAAATTTAAAACCGAGACCTGAAATTGAAAACCGACCCAAAATTGAAAACCGAGCCGCGAAAATTAAAACCGAGAGGTGAAATTTAAAACCGAGACGTGAAATTTAAAACCGATACCCGAAATAGAAAACCGAGCTGCAGAATCTAAAACCAAGCCGTGAAATTTAAAACCGAGCCGCGAAATTTAAAACCGGGACGCGAAATTTAAAACTGAGACGTGAAATTGAAAACTGAGACGTGAAAATTAAAACCGAGAGGTGAAATTTAAAACCGAGACGTGAAATTTAAAACCGATACCTGAAATAGAAAACCAAGCTGCAGAATCTAAAACCAAGTCGTGAAATTTAAAACCGAGACGCGAAATTTAAAACCGAGACCCGAAATTTAAACAGACGCGAAATTTAAACCTGAGTAGCAAAATTTAAAACCGAGCCACAAAATTTAAAACAGAACCACGAAATTTAAAACCAAGCCACAAAATTTGAAACAGACGCGAAAATTAAAACCGAGACCCGAAATTGAAAACCGAGCCCCGAAATTGAAAACCGAGACATGAAACTTAAAACCGAGACAAGAAATTTAAAGCTGACGCAAAATTAAAAACCGAGAAACTACATTTAAAACCGAAACGCGACATTTAGAGACAGGAAATTTAAAACCGAGACGATACATTTAAAAACGAGCCACGAAATATAAAACCGAGCCGCGACATTTAAAACAGACAAACATTTAAAAGCGAGACGCGACATTTGGAGATCCAAAATTTAAAACCGAGACACGAAATTTAAAACCGAGACACAGAATTTAAAACCGAGACACAGAATTTAAAACCGAGACCAGAAATTTAAAACCGAGACCAGAAATTTAAAACCGAGAAACAACATTTAAAACCGAGACATGAAATTTAAAAACGAGATCCGAAATTTAAAACCGAGCCGCGATATTTAAAACCGACACCCGAATTTTAAAACTGAGACCCCAAATTTAAAACCGAGACCCCAAGTTTAAAACAGAGTCACGAAATTTAAAACAGAGACGTTTGGAGACAGGAAATTTAAAACCGAAAAACATTTAGAACAGAGAAGCGAAATTTAAAACCAAAATGTGAAATTTACAACCAAGACGCTACATTTGGAGACAGGAAATTAAAAACTGAGAAACATTTAGAGCAGAGATGAGAAATTAAAAACCGAGTAACAACATTTAAATGCTGGTGTATACCATGGGCATCAAAGCCTGTACACCAACAGGAATTTCCAGGGTGTTCAGAATATCTGGTGAAAACACACCCATGAAACAGACACTACTTTAAATGAAAACATCCTTTGAATTAAATCAGCTGAATGATGGGGAAGAAGTTTGCCCCGGCACATGCCGACATTGGCAAATTGGGAAGAGACCGTCTAACCCTAGCAGATATTTCTAGCAGCACCTGACCCAGTCTTTGGAGACACTGGGTGGAAACTAACTGGAATTGGTCAATCCTTCAGACGAAGAGGGGCTAGGAAATTGTGGCAATGCAGATGTATCCAAATCTGAGATTTAAACCAACTGCAAAAACTACAGTACTTGGAAGGACAGGATTAATAACGTAGCGAGACTTAGCCACAATATTAAACTCTACTTTCCCCGTAACAGGGGCCAAGTACAATAACTTTAACCGGGGAACATGGCTATGTCTAAACACAAAGTGCTGGAGGCATTCAGCAGTTCAGGCACATTCTGCCTGACCGCAAGTGGAATAGACAGATGACACCTCAGATCAGGAACTTCCCTCAGACTGATGAAAGAGAGTGAAAAGAGGCAGAGGCACGCAGGACAAAGCCAGCAAGTAAATAGGTGGATAGGTGTGAGGGGTGATGAGCATATGGATGGAGCCAAAGGCTCAAGGTGAAAGGGACAAAATGCCAGATAAGGAGAGCACTGAGCGTACATCAGAAAGGAAAAGACCTGGGTTAGTGAGGTTAATGTGGTAGTGAGGTGGTGGAGAATGTGCACAGCAGGGTGGGGAGTGAAGGGGAAGAGGGGCTTTCCCTCGTCAGTACACTCATCTCCTTGTTCCATACTTCCTTTACCTTCCCACCCCACCTGCCTTTGGCATTACATTTCACAGCTCTTGCCCTTGTCCGACGTGTTTTATCACTTTCACCTTCAGCCTTTGTCACCTACTCCACCCATCTGCCCATCACCCACTCACCTGTATCCACCCATCACTTGTCAGGCAGTGCCCCACCCCCACCTCATTTCCAGCTTTCTCCCGTATGCCAGTCTGAAGGCCCCTGACCCGATAAGTCATCTGTCCATTTCTTCAGAGGTTGCCAACCCGCCCCCCCCCCCCCCCCAAGTTCCTCCAGCACTTATTTACTTATCAACTTGAATCGTGAGTTATTTACTCACGATTCAAGCATGGGTTGGCATGGTGGCGCAGCTGTAGATTTGCTGCCTTCCATCATAATCATACTTTTAGCCAAGTATGTTTTGCAACATATGAGGAATTTCATTTGTCTTAGTCACACCAATAAAAAGCATTAGAACACACAAAATACATTTTAACTGTCACAGTCTGTCCTGTTAACTCACTTGCCAGCAACGCCCACCACGCTAAGCCAACTCTCCTCACCTGCTCCAGATCACCAATCAAGCTAGCATATAAACCCTTCCTGCACACACACTCTTTGCCAGATTGGAAGATGGCGGTTGAATAAACACTCGCGTAAAAACACAGTCGGACTCACTGTATCTTTTTAAAGAACACAACATGGTGTCAGAAGTCCTGTAGGGTGCGTGAAGTATACTTTGAGTCGAACAACTATCGTTTGGAGCTCGTTGACGGCAAAAGAGAAAGAAGAGTGCGACATGCAAGAGGACAACGCACAGAGAGCCCCGGTAGGACCAAATGCTACATTTAGCATCCAGCCTCCGGAGTCCTTCGACTTTTCAAAGCCACAAGAGTGGGCCAAATGGATACGGAGGTTCGAAAGGTTCCGTCTGGCAAGTAACTTGAATGCCAGCTCCGAAGATAATCAAGTTAACACGCTGATTTATTGCATGGGAGATGAGGCGGACGATGTTCTGCGCGGGTTAAACCTGACAGTAGCACAAAGCGGAACGTACATAGGGGCGCGCGATGGCTTCCAACGATTTTTCATAGTAAATAAAAATATAATCTATGAGCGTGCCAAGTTCAACATGCGCAGGCAGGGAGAACATGAAACAGTGGATGCCTTTGTCACTGCGTTATATGCGCTGGCAGAGCACTGTAACTATGGGGTGCTACACGACGAGCTGATACGCGACAGGCTTGTTGTCGGACTGATGGATAAGCGGCTGTCCGAACGTATGCAGCTTGACGCAGAATTGACGCTCGAAAAGGCCGTCAATATGGCGAGGCAGAGTGAGGAGGTGAAACGGCAACAATCTTCTCTGCGAGGTGACACCAGGACAGAGACGAGTGATGCTAAATCTGTGGTGCGGCTCGGCTGCGGGACTTTTCACCGCTGGTGCGGCTCGGCTGCGGGACTTAACACCGCCCGGTGCGGCTCGGCTGCGGGACTTTTCACCGCTGGTGCGGCTCGGCTGCGGGACTTAGCTGCGCAAGGCTTGGTCGCGGGCCTTTCATCGCCCGGTTCGGCCGCGAGACGTTTCAGCGCCCAGTGCGGGGACTGTGCGGGTCGGTCGGGGACGAGCTGTCTGTCCGTGGGCGTGGGGAAGAGAGGGGAAGTTTTGTTGCCTCCATCACAGTGAGGGGGTGTTTGGAGTCACTGTGATGGACGTTTGTGTTGGGGTCATGTGTCTTGTGTTCTTTTTTTTTTTCTATGACTGCTATGTAGTTTCGTTCAGTACTTCGGTACCGAACGACAAATAAAGCTCTGTTATACTGTTATACTGTTATAGGAGCAGTAGTAAAGGTGCCAAAAACAAACCTCACCAGGCTTATGGCCACCAACTCAAAACACACAGCGCCCAACACAGCAGGGGGAAAAGTGTACAGTGCCATAAATGTGGCAGCTCTCCGTCCCATCCAAGGCAGGATTGCCCGGCAAAGGATGCGAAATGCCATTTATGTGGGAGAAAGGGACACTACAAGCGTGTGTGTAGATCACCCAAAACTGTGCAGGAAGTTGAAGAGGACGAGGATGTTATGTTCCTAGGCAGCGTCACAGCCGATGGAGAGCCATGGATGGTAAACATCGACATAAATGATAAAAACGTGTCATTCAAAATTGACACCGGCGCCGATGTTACAGTCCTACCCCACACCGTGTTTAAAGAGATCTATAGAGACAGCGATCCACCTACCCTCCGTAAAGCAACCAAGCCACTGCTGGGACCCGGGAGGAGTCCACTAGAAGTTGTGGGCGTCGCTGGGCTGTTCCTGGTGAAAGGAGAGAAAAGGGTGATGGAGGATGTGTACGTCACACGACACCTGCACACTGCATTGCTGGGGAAGCCTGCTATCGGCAAGCTGGAGCTTGTGGTTCGGCTAGACAGCATCACCATAGAGACACTTAAGACTAGCTACCCGAAGCTATGCAGCGGTCTCGGGGAGGTACGACAGCAGTATGCCATCAAGCTGAAACCAGGAGCCCAACCGTTCTCATTGAAGACACCCAGAAGGATTCCGTTGCCGCTGATGGGTAAAGTCGAGCGAGAACTGTCCCGCATGGAAGGCCTGGGGGTGATCACCAGGGTTGAAGAGCCTACTGACTGGTGTTCAGGCATGGTGGTGGTGCCGAAAAAGACAGGAGCCGTACGCATATGCGTCGATCTCACTAACCTCAACAAGTCGGTGTGTCGTGAAAAGTACATCCTGCCATCGGTGGAGGAAACACTGGGGATGCTGGCTGGAGCCAGAATATTCAGCAAGTTGGATGCCAACACGGGGTTTTGGCAAATACCCCTGACCGAAGACTCAGCAAAATACACAACATTCATCACACCCTTCGGTCGTTACTACTTCAAGCGGCTGCCCTTCGGCATTGCCTCTGCCCCCGAACACTTTCAAAATAGGATGGTGTCAGAGGTCACAGAGGGACTCGAGGGAATCGTCTGCCACATGGATGATGTACTGGTCTGGGGCCAAACACGAGAGGAGCATGACGCTCGTCTGCATACTGTGCTGGCGAGGATCCAAAAGGCGGGCATTACGCTTAACATTGACAAATGTGACCTGTCGAAGGAAGAGGTGACCTTTCTTGGTCATGTCCTCTCCTCCAGTGGCATTAGTCCTGACCCGAGCAAGACTGAGGCTGTAAGGAAGATGGAGGAGCCGACCAATGTGAGTGAGCTGAGGAGCTTTCTCGGAATGGTTAACCAGCTGGGGAAGTTCATCCCGCAACTAGCAGAGAGAGACAAGGCTCTGCGAGACCTCCTGTCAAAGAGGAACTGCTGGCTGTGGGGCGTCGACCAGGCAAGAGCGTTTCAAGATTTGAAAAATGCACTGGTATCCCCACCTGTACTAGCCATGTACGACACGAACCGTGAATGTAAAGTCTCAGCAGATGCGTCATCTTAAGGCCTGGGAAGTGTACTTCTCCAAAAATGGGATGAGGAGTGGAGACCGGTAGCCTACGTGTCGCGATCTCTCACACAGACGGAGCAGAGATACGCGCAGGTGGAGAAAGAGGCCTTGGGCCTGACCTGGGCTTGTGAAAGGTTCCGCAACTTTCTCATCGGTAAACACTTCCAGATGGAGACGGATCATAAGCCTCTCCTGAGTCTGCTGGGGTCACAGGCACTGGATGCTCTCCCTCCACGGATTCAGCGTTTCCGGATGCGCCTCATGCGCTATTCTTACTCCATTTCTCATGTGCCAGGAAAGTGTCTGTGGACAGCTGATACGCTGTCGCGTGCTCCTGTGAAAATGGGGGAAACGCCTGACGAAAAGGAGTTGTTTGAGAATACAAACATCTATGTGGACATGATAATAGAGAACCTGCCGGCAAGCACTGCCTACCTGGATGAGTTGAGAGCGGAGCTAAAAGGGGACAGTGTGTGCGCACGCGTAATGCAGCTGTGTCAGGAAGGATGGCCAACGAATAGCAACAGTGAACCGGCACTCAGGCTGTACTGGGCAGAACAAGCATTGCTCACGGTAAATGACGGACTGTTACTCAAAGGGGACAGATTAGTCATACCCTCAACTATGAGGAACGACGTGCTGACCAGACTACATGAAGGTCACCAGGGAGTGGTGAAGTGTCAGTGTGGTGGCCTGGACTAAGTCAGCAGCTGAACGAATTGGTCCTCAACTGCCGGACATGCAGCAAAGAGAGACAGAACCACACAGAGCCGCTGATGCCATCACAATACCCAGGCTGACCATGGCAAAAGCTGGGAGCTGACTTGTTCATGCTGGGAAGCAAGAACTACCTGCTGGTAGTGGATTATGCATCGAGATACGTGGAAATCGCTCCACTCAGCCCCACCAAGTCGACAGATGTAATCCACCACCTCAAATCAATGTTTGCACGTCACGGCATTCCGGAGACATTGGTCACAGACAATGGGCCTCAGTTTGCCGGAACCGCCTTTGCTGCGTTTGCAAAGTCGTATGGTTTCCGCCATGTCACAAGCAGCCCGAGATATCCTCAGAGTAACGGGGAGGCCGAACGTGCAGTCAAGACAGTGAAGGGTCTCCTGAAGAAAGCGGCGGATCCCTACCTCGCTTTACTTGCATATAGGGCGACCCCACTGCAAAACGGGTACAGCCCTCCCCAACTCCTTATGGGGAGAAGGCTTCGCACTACGGTACCAACACTTCCAGCCCTGCTGAATCCTGCTCTTCCCGACAATGAAGTTGTTGCGTGGAAGGAAAAGGAGAAGAGAATCAGAGATGCACAACGGTACAACCTGCGGCATCGTGCACGGAGTCTGGACAGGCTCTTTCCCGGACAAGAAGTGTGGGTCACGGATCAAGGCGAAGCTGGAGCTGTGATCGGCAGCCACACCGCCCCCCGCTCTTACATCGTGGAGGGACCTCACAGGACGGTCAGGCGAAACCGTCGCCATCTAATTCCCATGAAACCCTTGCCGGACCAGAGTGGGGGTGGTATGAAAGAGCAACTCCCGGGCTGCATTCCAGAGCAGAGCTCAGCAGAGCCACCAAAAGAGAACATTCCAGAACTGCCATCCACTCCCAGAACCAGGTTTGGGAGAAGAGTGGTGAGACCAGATAGGTTGAACTATAAGTGAAAAAAAAAGGGAGTTTCTAAAGAAAAATGTTTTTCTAATTTAGTGAAAGAGGTAAAATCCTTTTCACTAAGACAATGTGTTTACATGTGCTTATGTTGAATTAATTTAGTTCAGATAGGAACAGACCTTCCAGCTAAAGAGGCAGAATAATCCTCTAAGGTCTGGTGAATCAACCGCAGTCTACCGATTGATTCTAGAAAGGGGAGATGTGGTGTTATTGCAATGTGCCTTTAAGACGACACAGGTCTATTGGTAGAGGGGTCATCAGAGGGCGACAGGGAGGAGCCCGGCGGAGCAGATGGCGGTTGAATAAACACTCGTGTAAAAACACAGTCGGACTCACTGTATCTTTTTAAAGAACACAACATAGACCTCTTTATTTCTAACTGCCGGCAGGTTGTCAACCGTCTCAACTTTCCCACTCCACTCACCTACTCTAACCTCACCCCTTCTGAATGTAAAGCCCTCCACTCAGTCTGCAGCAACCCCGACATTATAATCGAACCCGCCGACAAGGGAGGTGCCGTGGTAGTCTGGCGCGCTGACCTCTACCGGGCTGAGGCCAGACAACAACTCTCAGACACCTCCTCCTACTTATCCTTGGACCATGACCCCATAGATGAGCACCAGGCCTTGATCTCTTAGACCATATTTGGACCTCCAACCATGTTGTCCCCGAGCCCCGCACGGCGCAGTTTTACCTTCTCCCCAAAATCCATAAACTGCCCTGGCAGACCCATTGTTTCTGCCTGGTCCTGCCCCACTGAAATCATTTCCATGGACCTCAACTGCTATCTGTCCAAACCTTTCCACCTATGTTGAAGACACGTCACCTGCCCTTCGTCTTTAATGACTTGCGTTTTCCAGGCCCCCACTCCCTCATCTTTACTACGGAGGTTCAGTCACTCGACACCTTCATCTCCCACCAGGAAGGCCTTAAAGCCATTTGTTTCTTTCTTGACTGCAAAACCAGCCAATTCTGCTCTACCTGCACTCTCCATAGCTGATTTGGAAGTCCTCACATGACAACTTCTGCTTTGACTCCTGCCACTTCCAAATCAAATGCGTAGCTATGGGCACTCGCATGGGTGCCAGCTATACCTGCCTCTTTGTAGGGTACGTCGAACAATCCCTGTTCCAGGTGAAAACTGTCCCTGTCCCTGAACTCTACCTCCACTACATTGATGTCTGCATCGGTGCTACCTCCTGCACCCATGCAGAATTCATGGACTTCATTAACTTCACCACCAATTTTCATCCTGCACTCAAATTCACTTGGACCATCGCTGACACTTCCCACCCATTTCTTGATCTCACTGTCTTTATCACAGGAGACAGACTATCGACCTGACATCTATTACAAATGCACTGACTCCCATAGCTATCTAGACTACACGTCTTCCCACCCTGCTTCCTGTAAAGACTATCCCCTACTCCCAATTCCTCCGTCTATGCCGCATCTGCTCCCAGGATGAGGTGTTCCTTACCAGGATATCCGAGATGTCCTCATTCTTTAGGGATCAGGTGTTCCTCTCTCCCATCTTAGATGAGGCCCTCACATGTATCACCTCAATACCCGGCAGCTCCGTCCTTGCTCCCCCTCCCCGCAGTCACAACAGGGACAGAGTCCCCCAATTCCTTAACTTCCACCCATATCAGCCGTCGCATACAACACATAATCCGCAGACATTTTCCCCATCTCCAACGGGATCCCACCACTAGCCACATTTTCCCATCTCCACCCCTTTCCGCCTTCCGCAGAGACCATTCCCTCCGTAACTCCCTGGTTAACATCCCTTCCTCCCACACCACCCCTTCTCCAGCAACCGCAGAAGATGCAACACCTGTCTCTATACCTCCCCCCTCGACTCTGTCCACGGACCCCAACAGTCCTTTAAGGTTGGGCAGAGGTTCACTTGCACCTCCAACCTCATCTACTGTATCCATTGTTATCGGTATGGGCTCCTATATATTGTGGAGACCAAGCGCAGGCTCGGCGATCATTTCACTGAACACCTCCGCTCAGTCTGACTAAACCTATCTGTTCAAAATACTTTAATTCCCCCTCCCATTCCCAATCTGACCTTTCTGTCCTGGGCCTCCTCCACTGTCAGAGTGAGGCCCAGCACAAATTGGTGGAACAGCACCTCATATTTTGCTTGGGCAACTTACAACCCAGTGGCATGAACGTTAATTTCTTTCCTTTCAAGTAATTCCAACATTCCCTCTCTCTCTATCCTCTACCCTAGTCGGACTACTAGTTCCACTGTTCGCATCCTTGATCCTCTGTCTAACTGTTCCTTAAACAATGAGTTAGTCCCAGTCTCAACTACCTCTTCTGGCAGCTCATTCCATACACCCACCACCCTTTAGATACATAGAAAATAGGTGCAGGAGGTCATTCTTTGCGCCAGCACCGCCATTCATTGTGATCATGGCTGATCATCCACAATCAGTACCCCGTTCCTGCCCTCTCCCCATATCCCTTGATTGCACTAGCCCTAAGAGCTCGATCTAACTGTTTTTTGTATGCATCTAGTGCATCGGCCTCCACTGCCTTCTGAGGCAGAAAATTCCACAAATTCACAACTCTCTGGGTGAAAAAGTTTTCCTCATCTCAGTTCTAATTGGTCTACCCCTTACTCTTAAATTATGGCCCATGTTTCTGGACTCCCCCAACATCGGAAACATGTTTCCTGCATCTGGTGTGTCCAATCCCTTAATAATTTTATGTTTCCATAAGATTCCCTCTCATCCTTCTAAATTCCAATAAATTCAAGCCCAGTCATTCCATTCTTTCATCATATGACAGTCCCACCATTCCGGGAATTAACTTTGTGAACCCCTTCAATAGCAAGAATGTCTTTCCTCAAATTAGGAGACCAAAATTGCACACAATACTCCAGGTGTGGTCTCATCAGGGCCCTGTACAACTGCAGAAGGAAGTCGTTCCTCTTTGTTGACTGGGAAGGGGGTGATACATGGATAGGACAAGTTTGGAGGGATATAGACCAAGCGCAGGCAGGTGGGACTAGTGTAGCTGGGACATGTTGGCCGGTGTGGGCAAGTTGGGCCAAAGGGCCCGTTTCCACACTGTATCACTCTGTGACTCTATGACTAGTGTAGCTGGGACATTGGTGGTCGGTGTGGGCAAGTTGAGTTGAAGGGCCTGTTTCCACACTGTATCACTCTGTGACTCTATGACTAGTGTAGCTGGGACATTGGTGGTCGGTGTGGGCAAGTTGAGCTGAAGGGCCTGTTTCCACACTGTATCATTCTGTGACTCTATGATAACAATGAGCCATTATGGGCTCCACCCATCATTGGTCATCCTTCACCAGACCTGTTTTGTTCGGCCTTTTCTTACCTCCAGTCCCTTCCCTCTACTTTCAGTCTAAAGAATGGTCCTGACCCGAAACGTCACCCATCCTTTTTCTCCAGAGATACTACCTGTCCAGTTGAGTTACTCTAGCACTTTGTGTCTATCTTCGGTATAAACTAGCACCTGCTGTTCCTTTATACTCATTAGATAATTTCCAGATTTATTCCCAGACAACGGAGAAACAAAGACTGCCCTGAATATGCAGATCAAATACTCACTGGTCATAAGGTCAAGTGATGGGAGCAGAATTAGGCCATTCGCCCCATCAAACATTTCCACTGACTTGGCCTCCACAGCCGTCTGTGGCAAAGAATTCCACAGATTCACCACCCTCTGACTAAAGAAATTCCTCCTCATCTCCTTCCTTTAATTCTGAGGCTCGGACCTCTAATCCTGGATACTCCCACTAGTAGAAACATCGTCCCCACATCCACTCAATCCAAGCTTTTCACTATTCTGTATGTTTCAATGAGGTCCCCCGTCATTCTTCTAAACCCCATTGAGTACAGGCCTAGCCGACAGATCAATCTCTGTTTAACCCGCTTCCCTCATCTGTGTCGTCTGCGGAATCCCAGGAACAGTGCGTGTTGAATTCTGGAGCAAAAGAAGGAACTTAGCGGGTCAGGCTGCATCTGTGGAGGGAAGCCTTTTTCATTCTGATAGAGTAGTTGAGAGAACGCGGGGTGGGGGTGGGACAGAGCGGGGGGAAGTGATAGATGGAGGTCTGGCTGAGTGGGAGCGTCACTATCGTGGCTGCGCGCCAAAGACTGGTCATTCCACACTTGTGAACTGAAGCCTAACCACATGTAACTGAGATACAGCCGCCTCAGACAGAGTCTGATCTGCAAGACTTGCGTCGGCAGAATGGGACAATCGTTCTACTCAAATGCAGCGGCGGTCTGGAGAATGATTCTCTCATGCTTCATCGTGTTTCACCTCCCACATTTCACAGGTAGGATCAGAGAACCAGCCAGCGCCTCTGCTAACTTTAAAGTGTGAGTGGATGGAGATCTCATGAGTACTGCAGGCTCGTGTTTAATGGGGCAACGTCTTGCACGGCGAGGCGGAACACAATAAGTGGTAAAGTCATAGACACTTAGCCCTTCGGCCCAACTTGCCCACACCGACGATGTCGGGTATCGTCCCTTATCCATGTTCTCCGGAGATGCTGCCTCACCCGCTGTTACCCGCATAGAGCCATAGAGTAGTGTGGAAACAGGCCCTTCGGCCCAACTTGCCCACACCGACCATCATGCCCAGTCTACACGAGTCCCACCAGCCCGCGTTTGACCCATATCCCTCTACGCCTGTCCTACACTGTACCTGTCCAACTGTTTCTTAAGGTCCACCTGGTTAGATACCAACTAACTGATGTAATTGTTTGTGGGAGTCCAGAACCAGGGGCCCCAGCCTAAGAATAAAGGGGAGGCCATTTAAAACTGAGGTGACAAGAAACTTTTTCACCCAGAGAGTTGTGAATTTGTGGAATTCTCTGCCACAGAGGACAGTGGAGGCCAATTCACTGGATGGATTTAAGAGAGAGTTAGATAGAGCTCTAGGGGCTAGTGGAATCAAGGGATATGGGGAGAAGGTAGGCACGGGTTACTGATTGTGGATGATCAGCCATGATCACAATGAATGGCGGTGCTGGCTCGAAGGGCCGAATGGCCTCCTCCTGCACCTACTTTCTATGTTTGAATTGATGATAATTTATCTTTGTCTTCACTTTTATTCCACTTTGCTGCTGTAACACTGTAAATTCCCCGGTGTGGGACAAATAAAGGAATATATTATTTCACAAAATGCCGGAGTAACTCAGCAGGTCAGGCAGCATCTCAGGAGAGAAGGAATGGGTGACGTTTCGGGTCGAGACCCTTCTTCGGACTGATATATCATATTGTTTTCATGTTTCACCGACCGATGTTTCTAGAATTAGCACCCGCTGATTTCAGCAATCAATTAATTGAAAAACAAAACTATTTTCCGCAGTTCTGACAGCCCACGTCGTTAAAGTGGAGGGTTTTGTAACTGGAACCGCTGGGGACGAGATCAGGCTGCCGTGTTACTTGTCCCACAACGCGGGCAACCTCAAGTTGGTACAAGTCACCTGGCTGAAGCGAGCGGAGAAGGGCAACGTTAACCTGGCCGTTTTCAACCCACGGTTCGGCACCAGTTACCCCGCTGCCATCCACAGCGTGACGCTCACCAGCTCTACGGCTCAAAACTACACGTTGACCATCAAACCCTTACAACTGTCCGACCAAGGTCTTTACAGCTGCGAGCTGAACACTTTCCCCAGCGGCAAGCAGGAGTCCCAAACACGGGTGACGGTTCGGGGTAAGGAACGGCGTTACCGGAGCCGGGAGAAGGCAGGCATAGACATAGAAGCATAAAAACTTGGGTGCAGGAGGAGACCATTCGGCCCTTCGAGCCAGCACCGACATTCATTGTGATCATGGCTGATCATCCACAATTAGTGACCCGTGCCTGCCTTCTCCCCATATCCCTTGATTCAACTAGCCCCTAGAGCTCTATCTAACTATCTCTTAAATCCATCCAGTGATTTGGTTTCCACTGCCCTCTGTGGCAGAGAATTCCACCAATTCTCAACTCTGTGGGTGAAATAGTTTCTTCTCACCTCAGTTTTAAATGGTCTCCCCTTTATTCTTAGACTGTGTGGCCCCTGGTTCTGGACACCCCCAACATTGGGAACATTTTTCCTGCATCTAGCTTGTCCAGTCCTTTCATAATTATGTACGTCTCTATAAGATCCCCTCTCATCCTTCTAAACTCCAGTGAATACAAGCTTAGTCTTTCCAATCTTTCCTCATATGACAGTCCCGCCATCCCGGGGATTAACCTCGTGAACCTACGCTGCACTCCCTCAATAGCAAGAATATCCTTCCTGAAATTTGGAGACCAAAGCTGCACATAATAAAATTGGTCCATTAGAGAGTCAGAGTGGACAGCTATGTGCTGAGCCGGAAGAAATGGGGGAGATATTAAACAATTTCTTTTCTTCGGTATTCACCGAGGAGAAGGATATTGAATTATGTGAGGTAAGCGAAACAAGTAGAGTAGTGATGGAAATTATGAGGATTAAAGAAGAGGAGGTATGGACACTTTTGAAAAATATAAAAGTGGATAAGTCTCCAGGTCCTGATAGGATATTCCCTAGGACATTGAGGGAAGTTAGTGCAGAAATAGCAGGGGCTATGACGGAAATATTTCAAACGTCATTAGAAACGGGGATGGTGCCGGAAGATTGGCGCATTGCGCATGTTGTGCCTTTGTTTAAAACGGGTTCTAAAAATAAACCTAGCAATTATAGACCTGTTAGTTTGACGTCTGTGGTGGGAAAATGAATGGAAAAGATACTTAGGGACAATATATATAATTATTTGGATAAACAAGGCCTGATTAGAAACAGTCAACATGGATTTGTGCCTGGAAGGTCATGTTTGATTAATCTTCTTGAATTTTTTGAAGAGGTTACCAGGGAAATTGATAAGGGCAAGGCTGTGGATGTTGTCTATATGGACTTCAGTAAGGCATTTGACAAGGTTCCACATGGAAGGTTGATTAAGAAGGTTAAATCGTTGGGTATTAATAGTGAGGTTGCAAGATGGATTCAACAATGGCTGAATGGGAGATACCAGAGGGTAATGGTTGACAATTGTATGTCAGGTTGGAGGCCAGTGTCTAGTGGAGTACCCCAAGGATCTGTGTTGGGTCCACTGTTGTTTGTCATTTACATTAATGATCTGGATGATGATGTGGCAAATTGGATTAGTAAATATGCAGATGATACTAAGATAGGTGGTGTAGTTAGTAATGAAGTAGAGTTTCAAAGTCTACAGAGAGACTTGGGCCTTTTGGAAGGGTGGGCTGAAAGATGGCAGATGGAGTTTAATGCTGATAAGTGTGAGGTGCTGCATTTTGGTAGGACAAATCAAAATAGGACGTACAGGGTAAATGGTAGGGAATTGAGGAATGCAGTGGAACAGAGGGATCTGGGAATAACTGTGCATTGTTCCCTGAAGGTGGAATCTCATGTGGATAGGGTGGTGAAGAAGGCGTTTGGTATGCTTGCCTTTATAAATCAGAGCATCGAATATAGAAGTTGGGATGTAATGTTAAAATTGTACAGGGCATTGGTGAGGCCGAATCTGGAGTATGGTGTGCAGTTCTGGTCGCCAAATTATAGGAAGGATGTCGACAAAATGGAGAGGGTACAGAGGAGATTTACTAGAATGTTGCCTGGGTTTCAGCACTTGAGCTACAGAGAGAGGTTGAACAGGTTGGGTCTTTATTCTTTGGAGCGTAGAAGGTTGAGGGGGGACTTGATAGAGGTTTTTAAAAATTTTAAGAGGGACGGACAGAGTTGACGTGGGTAGGCTTTCCCCTTTGAGAGTGGGGAAGATTCCAACAAGGGGACATAGCTTCAGAATTGAGGGACAAAAGTTTAGGGGTAACATGAGGGGTAACTTCTTTACTCAGAGGGTGGTGGCTGTATGGAATGGGCTTCCGGTGGAAGTGGTGGAGGCAGGCTCGATTTTATTATTTAAGAGTAAATTGGATAGGTATATGGATGAGAGGGGATTAGAGGGTTATAGTCTGAGAGCAGGTAGATGAGACTAGATCAGAGAGAGTGGTCGGCGTGGACTGGTAGGGCCGAACGGGCCTGTTTCCGTGCTGTAGTTGTTATATGGTTATATGGTTATAATATTCCAGATGTGAACTTACCAGGGCCCTGTACAACTGCAGACATGGCTCACGGAACAGAGAGTGGGCTCCGGGCTTTCAGTTCTCCAAAACGACCTCGATTCTGGGAACTCAATTCGGGGAACTCAATGCAACATTCAAAACAACTTTGTTTCCAACACATATTGATGTGAACAGAAGAAGGGCTGGTGGGGGAAGAGAGAGTAGATCACAATATGTCAGATATGTCCATGGAAGCTATGGGAAGCCAGAGAAGAAAATGCAGGAGCTCCGGCTGAGGAAACGGAATCATGGTCAGACAATGTGGGATGCGGGGAGACTGGAGGGTGGCTAATGCTGTGCCTCTATTCAGAAAGGGCTACATGGAAAAGCCTGGCAAATGTGGACTAGTGAACCTGACATCTTGGTAGGCAAGTTGCTGGAGAAGATTCTGAGGGTTCAGGTATATTCGCATTGGGACTGATTAGAGATGGTCAGCATGGTTTTGTTTGGGGCACATGGTGTCTCACGAATCTGAGTTATTTTTGAAGTGGTAATGAAACTGCTTAGTAGGTCAAAGACGTCGACATTGTTTCGATGGACTTCAGGAAGGTTCTGCCTGGTGGGCTGCACTGGCTGGTTAGTTAGCATGGGATTCAGGAGAGCTAGCTGCCTGGATAGAGAATTGACATCATGGAAGTAAGCAGAGGGTACTGATAGAAGGTTGGTTTTCGATCTAGAGGTTGTTGTAAAAAAAACAAGAGTGTATTGATGTTTAATGTGGATAAATGTCAGATGTTACATTTTGAGAAGCCAAACCAAGGCAGGACCTTCACAGTCCTTAGGGAGGTTTGGCTTCTGAAAATGCAACAATATAGCACATGGTTTGGGGGTAAGGTACTGACGGATAGAAAATTGCTTGGCAGGAAACAAAGAGTGGGGATAAATGGGTCTTTTCAGAATGGCAGGCAGTAACTAGTGGGGTACCGCAAGCCTCGGTGATGGGACCAAAGCTATTTGCAATATACATTAATGACTTCGATGAAGGGATTAAAAGTCATATTAGCAAATTTGGGTGACTTGGACAGGTTGTGTGAGTGGGCGGATGCATGGCAGAAGCAGTTTAATGTGGATAAATGTGGGTTTATCCACTTTGGTGGCAAGAACAGGAAGGCAGATTATTATCTGAATGGTGTCAAGTTAGCAAAAGGGGACGTACAATGAGATCTGGGTGTCCTAGTGCATCAGTCACTGAAAGGAAGCATGCAGGTACAGCAGGCAGTGAAGAAAGCTAATGGAATGTTGTCCTTTATGACAAGAGGAGTTGAGTACAGGAACAAAGAGGTCCTTCTGCAGTTGTACAGGGCCCTAGTGAGACACACCTGGAGTACTGTGTGCAGTTTTGGTCTCCAAATTTGAGGAAGGATATTCTTGCTATTGAGGGCGTGCAGCGTTGGTTCACTAGGTTAATTACCGGAATGGCGGGACTGTCGTCTGTTGAAAGACTGGAGCATCTAGGCTACTACGCTCTGGAATTTAGAAGTGTAGGAAAATAACTGCAGATGCTGGTACAAATTGAAGGCATCACAAAATGCTGGAGTAACTCAGCGGGTCAGGCAGCATCTCTGGAGGGAAGGAATGGGTGACGTTTCAGGTCGAGACACTTCGTCAGACTGATGTCAGGGCGAGCGGGACAAAGAAAGGATATAGGTGGAGACAGGAAGACAGTGGGAGAACTGGGAAGGGGAGGGGAAGAGAGGGACAGAGGAGCTATCTAAAGTTAGAGAAGTCAATGTTCATACCATAGAAACATAGAAACATAGAAAATAGGTGTAGGAGTAGGCCATTCGGCCCTTCGAGCCTGCACCGCCATTCAATATGATCATGGCTGATCATTCAGCTCAGTAGCCTGTACCTGCCTTCTCTCCATACCCCCTGATCCCTTTAGCAAAAAGGGCCACATCTAACTCCCTCTTAAATATAGCCAATCAACTACCTTCTGTGGCAGAGAATTCCACAGACTCACCACTCTCTGTGTGAAGAAATGTTTTCTCATCACGGTCCTAAAAGACTTCCTCCTTATCCTTAAGCTGTGACCCCTGGTTCTGGACTCCCCCAACATCGGGAACAATCTTCCCGCATCTAGCCTCTCCAAACCCTTAAGAATTTTATATGTTTCTATAAGATCCCCCCTCAGTCTTCTAAATTCCAGCGAGTACAAGCCCAGTCTATCCAGTCTTTCCTCATATGTAAGTCCCGCCATCCCAGGGATCAATCTGGTGAACCTTCTCTGTACTCCCTCTAAGGCAAGAACGTCTTTCCTCAGGTTAGGAGACCAAAACTGCACACAATACTCCAGGTGCGGTCTCACCAAGGCCCTGTACAACTGCAGCAGAACCTCCCTGCTCCTAAACTCAAATCCTCTTGCTATGAATGCCAACATACCATTCGCTTTCTTCACTGCCTGCTGCACCTGCATGCTTGCTTTCAATGACTGGTGCACCATGACACCCAGGTCACGTTGCATCTCCCCTTCTCCCAATCGGTCACCATTCAGGTAATACTCTGCTTTCCTGTTCTTGCCGCCAAAGTGGATAACCTCACATTTATCCACATTATATTGCATCTGCCATGCATTTGCCCACTCGCCTAATCTATCCAAGTCACTCTGCAGCCTCCTAGCATCCTCCTCGCAGCTAACACTGCCACCCAGCTTCGTGTCATCCGCAAACTTAGAGATGTTGCATTCAATTCCCTCGTCCAAATCATTAATATACACTGTAAATAACTGGGGTCCCAGCACTGAGCCTTGCGGTACCCCACTAGTCACTGCCTGCCATTCCGAAAAGGACCCGTTTATTCCTACTCTTTGCTTCCTGTCCGCCAACCAATTTTCTATCCACCTCAACACTGAACCCTCAATACCGTGTGCTTTAAGTTTGTACACCAATCTCCTATGTGGGACCTTGTCGAAGGCCTTCTGAAAGTCCAGATATAACACATCAACTGGTTCTCCCTTATCCACTCTACTAGTTACATCCTCGAAAAATTCTATAAGATTCATCAGACATGATTTGCCTTTGGTAAATCCATGCTGACTTTGTCCGATGATATCACCACTTTCCAAATGTAATGCTATCACATCTTTAATAACTGACTCTAGCATTTTCCCCACTACCGATGTTAGGCTAACTGGTCTATAATTCCCCGTTTTCTCTCTCCCTCCCTTTTTAAAAAGTGGGGTTACATTAGCTACCCTCCAGTCCTCAGGGCTGTAAGGTGCCCAAGCGGAATATGAGGTGCTGTTCCTCCACTTTGCGGTGGGCCTCACTATGGCACTGGAGGAGGCCCATGACAGAAAGGTCAGACTGCGAGTGGGAGGGGGAGTTGAAGTGCTGAGCTATAAGGAAATCAGGTTGGTTAAGGCGGACTGAGCGAAGGTGTTGAGCGACACGATCGCCGAGCCTACGTTTAACAATAGACAATAGGTGCAGGAGCAGGCCCTTCGAGCCAGCACCACCATTCAATGTGATCATGGCTGATTGTTCTCAATCAGTACCCTGTTCCTGCCTTCTCCACGTACCCCCTGACTCCGCTATCCTAAAGAGCTCTATCTAGCTCTCTCTTGAATGCATTCAGAGAATTGGCCTCTGAGGCAGAGAATTCCACAGATTTACAACTCTGACTGAAAACGTTTTTCCTCATCTCCGTTCTAAATGGCCTACCCCTTAATCTTAAACAGTGGCCCCTGCTTCTGGACTCCCCCAACATTGGGAACATGTTTCCTGCCTCTAACGCGTCCAAACCCTTAATAATCTTATATGTTTTGATAAGATCCCCTCTCATCCTTTAAAATACCAGTGTATACAAGCCTAGCTGCTCCAGTCTTTCAACATATAACACTCCCGCCATTCCGGGAATTAACCTAGTAAACCTGAGCTGCAAGCCCTCCATAGCAAGAATATCCTTCCTCAAATTTGGAGACCAAAACTCCACACAGTACTCCAGGTGTGATCTCACCAGGGCCCTGTACAACTGCAGAAGGACCTCTTTGCTCCTATACTCAACTCCTCTTGTTATGAAGGCCAACATTCCATTGGCTTTCTTCACTGCCTGCTGTACCTACATACTTCCTTTCAGTGACTGACGCACTAGGACACCCAGATCTCGTTGTACGTCCCCTTTTCCTAACTTGACACCATTCAGATAATAATCTGCCTCCCTATTCTTACCACCAAAGTGGATAACCTCACACTTATCCACATTAAACTGCATCTGCCATGCATCCGCCCACTCACACAACCTGTCCAAGTCACCCTGCAACCTCATAGCATCTTCCTCACAGTTCACACTACCACCCAGCTTTGTAAAATCTGCAAATTTGCTAATGGTACTCTTAATCCTTTCATCCAAGTTATTAATGTACATTGTAAATAGCTGTGGTCCCATCACCGAGCCTTGCGGAACCCCACTAGTCACTGCCTGCCATTCTTAAAGGGACCCATTTATCCCCACTCTTTGCTTTCTGTCTGCCAAACAATTTTCTATCCATGTCAGTACCATGTCAGTGAGGAAGATGCTATGAGGTTGCAGGGTGACTTAGACAGGTTGTGTGAGTGGGCGGATGCATGGCAGATGCAGTTTAATATGGATAAGTGTGAGGTTATCCACTTTGGTGGTAAGAATAGGAAGGCAGAGTATTATCTGAATGGTGTCAAGTTAGGAACAGGGGACGTACAACGAGATGTGGGTGTCCTAGTGCATCAGTCACTGAAAGGAAGCATGCAGGTACAGCAGGCAGTGAAGAAAGCCAATGGAATGTTGGCCTTCATAACAAGAGGAGTTGAGTATAGTAGCAAAGAGGTCCTTCTGCAGTTGTACAGGGTCCTAGTGAGACCGCACCTGGAGTACTGTGTGCAGTTTTGGTCTCCAAATTTGTGGAAGGATATTCTTGCTATTGAGGGCGTGCAGCCTAAGTTTACTAGGTTAATTCCCGGAATGGCGGGACTGTCATATGTTGAAAGACTGGAGCGACTAGGCTTGTATACACTGGAAATTAGAAGGATGAGAGGAGATCTTATAGAAACGTATAAGATCATTAAGGGGTTGGACATGTTAGAGGCAGGAAACATGTTCCCAATGTTGGGGGAGTCCAGAACAAGGGGCCACAGTTTAAGAATAAGGGGTTTAGAACTGAGATGAGGAAAAACCTTTTCAGTCAGAGAGTTGTGAATCTGTGGAATTCTCTGCCTCAGAAGGCAGTGGAGGCCAATTCTCTGAATGCATTCAAGAGAGAGCTAGATAGAGCTCTTAAGGATAGCTGAGTCAGGGGGTATGGGGAGAAGGCAGGAACGGGGTACTGATTGAGAATGATCAGCCATGATCACATTGAATGGCGGTGCTGGCTCAAAGGGCCGAATGGCCTCCTCCTGCACCGATTGCCTATTGTCTATAGTACCCTACCCCCAATACCATGTGCTCTAATTTTGCCCACTAATCTGCTATGTGGGACCTTGTCGAAGGCTTTCTGAAAGTCGAGGTACACCACATCCTCCGGCTCTCCCCTGTCAATTTTCCTAGTTACATCCTCAAAAAATTCCAGAAGATTAGTCAAGCATGATTTCCCCTTCGTAAATCCATGCTGACTCGGAATGATCCTGTTACTGCTATCCAAATGCTCCGCAGTTTTGTCTTTTATAATTGACTCCAGCATCTTCCCCACCACCGATGTCAGACTAACTGGTCTATAATTTCCTGTTTTCTCTCTCCCTCCTTTCTTAAAAAGTGGGATAACATTAGCTACCCTCCAATCCATAGGAACTGATCCTGAATCTATAGAACATTGGAAAATAATCACCAATGCGTCCACAATTTCTAGAGCCACCTCCTTAAGTACCCTGGGACGCAGACCATCAGGCCCTGGGGATTTATCAGCCTTCAGTCCCATCAGTCTACCCAACACCATTTCCTGCCTAATGTGAATCTCCTTCAGTTCCTCCGTCACCCTAGGATCTCCGGCCACTAGAACATCTGGGAGATTGTTTGTATCTTCCTTAGTGAAAACAGTTCCCAAGTATCGGTTCAACTCGTCTGCCATTTCCTTGTTCCCCATAATAAATTCCCCTGCTTCTATCTTCAAGGGACCCACATTTGCCTTGACTATTTTTTTCCTCTTTACATACCTAAAAAAGCTTTTACTATCCTCCTTTATATTATTGGCTAGTTTACCCTCGTACCTCATCTTTTCTCCTCGTATTCCCTTTTTAGTTATCTTCTGTTGCTCTTTAAAAAACTCCCAATCCTCTGGCTTCCCACTCTTCTTTGCTATGTTATACTTCTTCCCTTTTATTTTTATGTTGTCCTTGACTGCCCTTGTCAGCCACAGGTGCCTCTTACTCCCCTTAGAATCTTTCCTCCTCTTTGGGATAAATTGATCCCGCCACTTCTGCATTGTTCCCAGGAATACCTGCCATTGCTGTTCCACCCTCTTCCCTGCTAGAGCCTCCTTCCAGTCAAATCTGGCCAGCTCCTGCCTCATGCCTCTGTAATCCCCTTTGCTATACTATAATACTGACACTTCCGATTTTCCCTTCTCCCTCTCAATTTGTAGAGTAAAACTTATCATATTGTGATCACTCCATCCTAATGGCTCTTTTACCTTGAGTTCCCTTATCAGATCAGGTTCATTACACAACACTAAATCCAGAATTGCCTTCTCCCTAGTAGGCTCCAGTACAAGTTGTTCTAAGAATCCATCTCGGAGGCACTCCACAAACTCCCTTTCCTGGGGTCCATTACCAACCTGATTTTCCCAGTCTACCTGCATGTTGAAATCTCCCATAACCACTGTAGCATTACATTTGCGACATGCCAATTTTAGCTCTTGATTCAACTTGCACCCTATGTCGAGGCTACTGTTTGGGGGCCTGTAGATAACTCCCATTAGGGTCCTTTTACCCTTACAATTCCTAATTTCTATCCAGACTGATTCGACATCTCCTGATTCTATGTCACCCCTTGCAAGGGAGTGAATATCATTCCTTACCAACAGAGCGACCCCACCCCCTCTGCCCACCTGTCTGTTTTTTCTGTACGTTGTGTACCTCTGAATATTCAGTTCCCAGCCCTGGTCCTCTTGTAGCCATGTCTCTGTGATTCCCACAACATCATACTTGCCAATGTCTAACTGAGCCTCAAGCTCATCCACTTTATTTTTTATTCTTTGCGCATTTAAATACAACACTTTAACTTCGGTATTTACCTCCCCTCTCACACCGGTCACAATTGGCCCTGACCTTACTCTCTTATCCCTTCTAGAACTTCCCTTCCCATTTATTCGAGAGTCCTTTGCAATGTCTCCTGTATTCGCTTCCCCTTTAACTCCATCTTCATATTCCCAATTTATCAACCCCTTCCCCCCACTACTTAGTTTAAAGCCACATGTGTAACACTAGCAAACCTGCCTGCCAGAATGTTGGTCCCGCTGTTGTTAAGGTGTAACCCATCCCTTTTGTACAGGTCACCCCTACCCCAGACGAGATCCCAGTAGTCTAGAAATCTAAATCCCTGCTCCCTGCACCAGCCCCTCAGCCATACATTCATCTCCCCGATCTCTCTGTCCCTGCCCTCACCAGCACGAGGTACAGGTAGCAGTCAAGAGACAACCACCTTCCACGTCCTACTTCTCAGTCTTCTTCCTAACTCTTTAAACTCACGTTGCAGTATCTTCCTCTTCCTCCCGACGTCGTTCATGCCCACGTGCACAACTACTTCCGGTTGATCACCTTCCCTCGCTAGGATGTTCTGAAGCCGGTCCGTGATGCCTTGAACCCTGGCACTAGGGAGGCAACAGACCATCCTCGAGTCCCGCCTGCTGCCACAGAATCTACTGTCCGTACCTCGGACAATGGAGTCACCCACTACTATGGCTCTTCCTGACTTCAGTCTCTCCGGTCGAGTTTCCTTGCCTGGGTTAGATCTGCCAACTCGTCCGCCGCTTGGACTGGAAGCTTCTTCTGCTCCGACAGCTCCCAAGAGGGTGTACCTGTTTGTAATAGCCACCGCATGATTGGCTGCTCTGTTAGGTTAGATCGCATGGGATCCAAGGAGTGATAGCTGAATGGAAAGAAAATTGGTTTTGTGGAAGGTTGCTTCTCAGACTGGAGGCCTGTGACTAGTGGTGTGCCTCTGGGTACGGTGCTGGGCCCGTTACTGTTTGTCTTTTATATCAATGATTTAGATGAGAACATACAGAGCAAGGTTAGCAAGTTTGCTCATGATTCAACAGTGGGCAGTTTTGCAGATAGTGAAAATTGTTCTGAAAAATTGCAGCAGGATCTTGATCGATTGGCCTGGTGGGCTGAGGAATGGTTGGTGGAATTTAACACAGAGAAATGTGAGGTGTTGCATTTTGGGAAGCCTAACATGGGCAGTGAATGGTTGGGCTCTGGGGAGTGTTGTAGAGCAGAGGGATCTAGGAGTGCATGTGCATGGTTCCTTGAAAGTAGTGTTGCAGCTAGATAGGGTGGTCAAAAAACCATTTTGGCACATTTGCCTTCATTAGTCAGAGTATTGAGTATTGAAGTTGGGAGGTTATGTTGCAGTTGTATAAGATGTTGGTGAGGCCACATTTAGAGTATAGTGTTAAGTTCTATGAGGATGTTGCCAGGACTAGAGGGTCTGAGCTATAGGGAGAGGTTCAGTAGGCTGGGTCTCTCTGCCTTCGAGCACAGGAGGGTGAGGGGTGATCGTAAAGCAGTGTAAAACATCATGAGAGGAATGGATCGGGTAGATGCACAGTTTCTTGCCCAGAGTAGATGAATCGAGGACCAGAGGACATAGGTTCAAGGTGAGGGGGAAAAGATTTAATAGGAATCTGAGGGGTAACATTTTCACACAAAGGGTGGTGGGTGTATGGAACAAGCTGCCAGAGGAAGAAGTTGAGGCTGGGACTACCCCAACGTTTAAGAAACAGTTAGGGCAGGCACATGGATAGGGCAGGCGCATGGATAGGGCAGGCACATGGATTGGGCAGGCACATGGATAGGGCAGGCACATGGATAGGGCAGGCACATGGATAGGGCAGGCACATGGATAGGGCAGGTTTGGAGGAATATGGACCTAACGCATGCAGGTGGGACTAGTGTAGCTCGGACATGTTGGCCGGTGTGGGCAAGGGGGAAGGGGGGTGTAGATAAGTGTGGATAGTCACAAAGGCTGGAGGTTAAAGTGGATCACTGGTAGCATTTGACAAGAAACGGACGTTGGGAGTGAAACATTGAATGAGAGAGAGGTGATGTAAAGAAGGCCAACCTTCCCCTCGCCTCTTTGCACCAACGATCTTCACAGGGAACTAAGCCCTTGCACTCCTCAACCCCTCCGCTCTACGGCACTCCCCAGGGCCCTGCCCCATGCTCTCTTTTCTAGCCTTCTCGCCTCTACTCCAACAGTCTGAAGAAGGGTCTAGATCCCAAATGTCGTCTGTCCATTTCCCTCCTCAGATGCTGACCGAACCCAATGTCCCTCCAGCAGTCTGATGTTTGCTTATGGATCCAGCATCTGTTGTCTCTTTTGCCTCCTGTTATAATTCTGTGTTGTCGCCGCTCCGTTCCTGTTCTCAGGAAAGTGCGATTGTCTCTGTCGAATTGTTGTGTTTCTCCCTGTTTGCTCCAGGTTCCTCCCAAAGCCCACAGAGCTACTTGTTGCTCAGTTACTTGGCGATTGTGCTAACCGGGTGACGGGGGAATGGAGGTAGAGGCGGGGGTGCGTTGGTGGGGTGTGGGTGGGTGCGACTGCTGTGGATGGTTGTCCAGAGGCCCTGCTGTGATATTCTATCGATGCTGTCCACATCGGGCTTGTATAAACGCACAGACCGCTGCCCTTCATTATCCATCTGTTAACTGGAAGGGAACTTTACAAATTGGCGATGCCACTGTGGATTGGTTGGGTTGACGAAATGTTGCGGAAAATGCAAGTACTGTATTGCGCATGCAAACCAGTGCAACTCTTTTCCTCAACCTCGTCAGCGTTCAAGCTCATGAGCATTTACATAGAACATAGACAAGTACAGGTATAGGTACTGGCCCTTCGGCCCTCAATGTCTATGCCGAACATGATGCCAAGACCAACTCGTATCTGCCTGCATATAATCACATCCTGCACTTCTCACTAATCCATGTGCCTATCCAAAAGGCTCTTCAACCCACTATCGCATCACCCACCCTCAGCAGCACGATCCACGCACTTGCTATCGTCTGCATTAAAAAATATTGCCCGGACATCTCTTTAAAATTTTCCTTTCTCACCTGAAAGCGATGCCATCTTGTCTTTGATATTTCCACACTGGGACAAGGGATAAACACAACTGCACAGGTGGAAGATTCACAAAGATGCTCTGAAGTGAAGCGGATAATTAACATGATCGTGGCAGAGTGGGGTGGAAGTGTTCAGTTACTCACGACCATTCTTCTGTCCTAGCGAGGCCTTTGGCTGAGGCGATCTCGGTCCCGGTGGACACCTCGTTGTCAGAAGTACCCGTCGCCAACTGTACAGCGGCCCGTGGCAAACCGGCGGCACAGGTCGCATGGATTGGGAGAAATGCAGGAAGCGTCACTGTCACTGAGACTCAACATGCGGATGGGACAGTGACTGTTGTCAGCCAATACAGACTGAGGCCCACCAGTGTGGACGATGGGAAGAATGTAACCTGCATCATTATGCACAAAACCTTCACGGATGTGGTGAACCTGACTGTGACATTATCTGTTCGGTGTAAGTCTTGTCGAATTACATAGTGCGAAATATACCATGAAACAACTCTTTGAGAACAGAACAGTTGAAGTTAGGCTCACGGGACGGGATCACCTACAGAAATGGCCGGAATTGGCAGCTGGAGTTTAGTCTGAGCAAGTGCACTTTGGGAGGTCAGACGTAAGGGAAAGAAAAAATCCCTTCAAACTACAACATCTATACAAAATACTGTGTTGTTAAACCAGTCTCCTCTGCCTGCACGTGATCCATATCCCTCCATCCCCTGTACTTTCATGTGCCGATCTAAAAGCCTCTTACACCACTATCGCATCTGCCTCCGCCACCAGTCCTGGCGATGCGTTCCATGTCCCACATCTCATTTAAACGTTGTCCCTCTTACATTAAAGTTTACATTAAGTCTTTGACTTTTCCATTCTAAGACAAAGGTTCGGACTGTCTATCTATTCCACTCGTGATTTGATGTCTGGTCTCCTTTCAATCTCCTGGGTTCCAGAGAAAACAATGCAAGTTTGTCCAATCTCTCTCTGAAGCCAATACCCACGAATCCAGGCATCATTCAGGTAAACGTCCTCTGCACTGCCTCCACACCCTTCCTGCAATGTAATTTGATCTCATAATTTGAGGAAGGACGTCCTTGCTATTGAGGCAGTGCAGCGTAGGCTCGCCAGGTTAATCCCCGGGATGGCGGGACTGTCATATGAAGAAAGATTGAAAAGACTGGGCTTGGATTCACTGGAGTTTAGAAGGATGAGAGGGGATCTTATAGAGATGTATAAAATTATAAAAGGGCTGGACAAGCCAGATGCAGGAAAAATGTTCCCAATGTTGGGGGAGTCCAGAACCAGGGGCCACAGTCTAAGAATAAAGGGGAGGCCATTTAAATAGAAAACCTATTTTCTATGTTTCCAAGTTTCTATGTAATGAGGCGACCAGCACTCCACGTCCTACCTCAAATGCGGCCAAAGCAAGTCCTATAAAGGTGCATCGTGACTTCCCGACTTCCTGACTCTTCTCCCCAATGCCCCATTGTTTATTCCTTGTGCATGAGAGAAGCGTAATGCCTAGTTACGCCGCTTGCATGGCGCACCAGGGAACGTTCATTGTCAATGAAACTTTCTCAAAAACCTTTCATCCAGTCAGTACATTAGAAGTGTTGACGGAGGCCAGGACTTCTTGAGCCAGGGGAAACAGTGGGAGGACGTCAGAAGGAGAAGGTCCCATATGTCGCCGGCCCACGTTGCCCGTGCCGAACCTAATGCACAGCACTGGCCCACGTTGCCCGTGCCGAACCTAATGCCCACTTAAACTGAAGATTGACACAAAATGCTGGAGTAACTCAGCGGGTCAGGCAGCATCTCTGGAGAGAAGGAATGGGTGACGTTTCGGTTCGAGACCCTTCTACCCTTCGAGACCCTTCTACCTTCGAATTAAAACAGCATTTGCAGTTTTTCCCCTATATTTCTTACTCAAACTTATCTCATCTGCCTGTACATGATCCATACCTCTCCATTCCCTGCACTTCCATGTGCTTTTCTAAAAGCTTCTTAAACGGCACTATGGTATCTGCCTCCACTACCACCACCCCTGGCAGCGCGTTCCAGATCCCCCACCCCGAGTGTAAAAAATACTTGCCCGGCATTAACATCTCCACTAAGCTGCTCCCCCCCCCCCCCCCCCCCCCCCCCCCAAAGTCCAAAATCCAAGTCTGTCCAACCTTTCTCTCCCTGTTGCTGAAACCCTCTAGTCCAGGCATGACTGCCGATAGCGCCTAGCCCCTCCCTTCCCTTCACATCCAGGGACATTTTCGTCGAAGTCGGCCACCTTAATGGGTTTCAAACATTCGTCTGAAGATATCTATTCATGTCCCTCAAATGAGATCTTGGGTAAAATGTCAGTTTCTTCTCCCTAGTCGCAGGAATCAACATGGGGAACTTTCTCTGTCCCTAGTCTACTTGCCGCCGGTCGGCACTTCAGACCAAAACTCCGCGCAGAGTTTTATGAATGGGTGAGCTCTATTACGCATCCCGCCAACTGCCTGCGTTACCCACACGCGAGTCCTACGGGCATCCTGATATCATGGGGCGTCAACACCAATAACCGCTTTCTTTCGCTGTTTACAAAATTCAATACCTGTCACCTGACCCCACACACTGCCACTTTCTGCGCGTAACATGACCATATCCCCATGAAACATATCTGCATACCACCAGCGAACGTCGCCAGAACTGCTGATAGAGATTAAATATCAGCTCCCACCTCCCATGTGCTCTCCCGGACTCAACGATAAACTGGCGCGTTTCTCACCACCCACGCTTCCACAACCCAGGCCAGTGGATTATCGCCATACAGTGGAGCAGAATCCTGGTTCAACCCTCTGTTTCCGGCCCAATATAATTGTCATATTCCGTCCACGACTGACAAGATTTACGAGGATGTTGCCAGGACTTGAGGGCCCGAGCAAATAGCACTTTATTCCTTGAAGCGCAAAAGTCTAAGCAGTGATCTTATAGAGGTGTATAAAACCACGAGAGGAATAGATCGGGAAGATGCACAGAGTCTGTTGTCCAGAGTAGGGGAATCGAGAATCAGAGGACATAGGTTCAAGGTGAGAGCGGGAAGATTTAATAGGAACCTGTGGGGCAACGTTTTTCACACAGAGGATTGTGGGTGTATGTAATGAGCTGCCGGGGGAGATAGTTGAGGCTGGGACATAGAAACATAGAAAATAAGTGCAGGAGGAGTCCATTTGGCCCTTCGAGCCAGCACCGCCATTCATTGTGATCATGGCTGATCATCCACAATCAGTAACCTGTGCCTCCTTTCTCCCCATATCCCTTGATTCAACTAGCCCCTAGAGCTCTATCTAACTCTCTTTTAAATTCATCCAGTGAATTTACCTCCACTGCCCTCTGTGGTAGAGAATTCCACAAATTCACAACTCTCTGGGTGAAAAGGTTTTTTCTCACCTCAGTTTTAAATGATCTCCCCTTTATTCTTAGACTGTGGCCCCTGGTTCTGGACTCTCCCAACATTGGGAACATTGTTCCTGCATCTAGCTTGTCTAGTCCTTTTATAATTTTATACGTCTCTACAAGATCCCCTCTCATCCTTCTAAACTCCAGTGAATACAAGCCCAGTCTTTCCAATCTTTCCTCATATGACAGTCCCTCCATCCCAGGGATTAACCTCGTGAACCTACGCTGCACTGCCTCAATAGCAAGGACGTCCTTCCTCAAATTGGGAGACCAAAACTGCACACAATACTCCAGATGTGGTCTCACCAAGATGCTATTGCACCAATTAAGAAACATTTGGAGATACATGGATAGGACAAGTTTAGAGAGATACGGGGCAAGCGGATAAATGGGACGAGCTGAGGAAGGAACCTTGGTCGGCATAGATGTCCTCTCTCCGCGCTGTACAACTTTATGACTCTGTGGCTTTTATCTTTCTCTTCACAGCGAGTTTCAATATTCCCTTTCTTGTTGCCGCTTGCTTTATAAACAAACTATAATTCTCGTGGGCAGTTTTTTTTCTGACTGAATGAACATTTCACTTATCTACCAATACTTGCTGTATTTTGCATTTTATAATTTGTTTCAAATGGGCAGCACCTACTTCTCTTCGTTAACTCCTTTTGTGGTTTTATTATCAGACCCACCAGAAGTGACAATTGCCGGATATGATGGGAATTGGTACGTCGGCAGTTCCGGACATCGCTTAGTCTGCCTTGCCAGGGCCACCCCTCCCGTTACCAGCTACCGCTGGACATTGTAGGTGACTCGACTTTGTTCCACCAACTAATCTGTACAATTACACACCTGCACCAAGATGATAATGTACCGTAAAACATCAACGGGAACACATTTAACCATTCATCAATACGGAACAAAACGTTTACAGAAAGCGGAATTTTAAATTGTTTTTCTCCTCTTTCACTTTCGCTCTTTCCTCCTATTCTTTTGTAAACTATTCTCGTTCTATATCTTAATCAGTTCCCAAAGATATACCAATTGGCTCGTTCCCGGGAGGTGGGGAGCTACCTGTAGTTAGCCAGTGATCTGGAGAGCGTGCACTGACAGACGACCGTTCGCAGAGTCCACAGCTGCAACGAGTGATTGGGCGTCTGTATTTATAGCAAACCATTCACAGTCTGGAATTACAGGGAGTCGTTCTGAAAGCCTGCAGTTACAGGTAGCCATTCGGAGAGCCTGTGTGCAGGTCAGTAATTACAGCAGCAATGTGGAGCGCCTGCAGCGAGAGCCAGCGATCCAGACAGTCTGGGTCACCGACAGCTATTTGGAGGATGTGCGATTTGTTGTCCTCAAGTCAGATAGCTGGATGCATGTTTTGTAAGCATCATTTGTACGTACGTTTAATCTCTGCACTGGTACAATGTTTACCTGGAGTTGTGGCATGCTACACTGAAGCACACAGAGTGCTGGAGTAACTCAGCGGGTCAGGCAGCATCTGTGGAGAACATGTAGAGTTTTACTCTACAAATTGAGAGGGAGAAGGGAAAATCGGAAGTGTCAGTATTACAGTACAGCAAAGGGGATTACAGAGGCATGAGGCAGGAGCTGGCCAGAATTGACTGGAAGGAGGCCCTAGCAGGGAAGACGGTGGAACAACAATGGCAGGTATTCCTGGGAATAATGCAGAAGTTGCAGGATCAATTTATCCCAAAGAGGCGGAAAGATTCCAAGGGGAGTAAGAGGCACCCGTGGCTGACAAGGGCAGTCAAGGACAGCATAAATATAAAAGAGAAGAAGTACAACAAAGCAAAGAACAGTAGGAAGCCAGAGGATTGGGACTCTTTTAAAGAGCAACAAAAGATGACTAAGAAGGCAATACGGGGAGAAAAGATGAGGTTCGAGGGTAAACTAACCAATAATATAAAGGAGGATAGTAAAAGCTTTTATAGGTATGTAAAGAGGAAAAAAATAGTCAAGGCAAATGTGGGTCCCTTGAAGACAGAAGCAGGGGAATTTATTATGGGGAACAAGGAAATGGCAGACGAGGTGAACCGGTACTTTAGATCTTTCTTCACTAAGGAATATACAAGCAATCTCCCAAATGTTCTAGTGGCCAGAGATCCTAGGGTGACGGAGGAAATCCACATTAGGCAGGAAATGGTGTTGGGTAGACTGATGGGACTGAAGGCTGATAAATCCCCAGGGCCTGATGGTCTGCATCCCAGAGCACTTAAGGAGGTGGCGCTAGAAATTGTGGACGCATTGGTGATTATTTTCCAATGTTCTATAGATTCAGGATCAGTTCCTTTGGATTGGAGGGTAGCTAATGTTGTCCCACTTTTTAAGAAAGGAGGGAGAGAGAAAACGGGAAATTATAGACCTGTTAGTCTTACATCATTGGTGTGGAAGATGCTGGAGTCAATTATAAAAGACGAAATTGCGGAGCATTTGGATAGTAGTAACAGGATCGTTCCGAGTCAGCATGGATTTACGAAGGGGAAATCATGCTTGACTAATCTTCTGGAATTCTTTGAGGATGTAACTAGGAAAATTGACAGGGGAGAGCCGGTGGATGTGGTGTACCTTGACTTTCAGAAAGCCTTCGACAAGGTTCCACATAGCAGATTAGTGGGCAAAAGTAAAGCACATGGTATTGGGGGTAGGGTAGTGACATGGATAGAAAATTGATTGGCAGACAGAAAGCAAAGAGTGGGGATAAATGGGTCCCTTTCAGAATGGCAGGCAGTGACTAGTGGGGTACCGCTGGGACTGCAGCTATTTATAATGTACATTAATGACAATGTCTGAGCTGACCATCTTGCCAAGTTTTATGCATTAACTCCACATTCCTGCATTCCCTACATATCCATGTGCCTATCCAAAAGACTCTTAAATGCCACTATCGTATGTGCCTCCACCACTACCCCAAGCAACGCTTTCCAGACACTTGCCACACTCTGCGTTTATATATTTAAAAATCTTTGCCCATTTCACCTTTAACTTGTGCCCTCTGGTATTGATTATTCCATCCTAGGAAAAAGGTAATGACTGACTAGTCTACCTATGCCTCTCATAATTTTATATACTTCTATCGGCACTCCCCCTTCTGTGTTCCAGAGAAAACAATCCAAGCCTGTCCAACATCTGAACTTGTGGGGATGCAATATCCTGGCAGGCAGGTTCAATAGTGCTACACGGGTGGGTGTAAATTAGATTGGCAGGGGTGGGTCACCTCTCACCTGCCACAGTGCTACATAGGAATGCACCTCTGCCAATCTAGTTTATGTAAGGTGATGAAAGGAAGTTCAGTGGACAGAATAGGCAAGGTATTGACAGGGAGCGAGGGAGGAGTGTTGGTTTAAATTGCACACATTTTAATGCGAGAGGGCTGATGGGTAAGGCAGATGAACATGGGCTTGGAAAAGTACTTGCGTCTGGGATGTTGTAGCCATTACAGAAACCTGGTTAAGAGAGGAATGGGATTGGCACCTTAATGGGGATTTAAGGAATACTGGCAGCTGGAATTATTTGAAGAAGTAAAGAGTAGGACAGACAAATGAGAGTCAGAGGATGTTGTTTACCTAGGTTTTCAGAAAGTCTTTGATAAGGTGCCACATGTGAGGCCGCAAAGGAAGATAAAGCCCAAGGTGTGAAAGGGCAGGTACTAGCATGGACAACAGGTTGGATGGATGGCAGCAGGCAAAGAGTGGCATTAAATAGGGCTTTTTCTGGTTGGCTACCAGTGACTAGCGGAGTTCTGTAAGGGTCGAGGTGGGGCCGCTACTCTTCACATTGTATATTAATGATTTGGACGAGGGGATTGAAGGTTTTGTGGTTACGTTTGTGGAAGGTGCACAAAGAGTGGGGATAAATGGGTCCCTTTCAGAATGGCAGGCAGTAACTAGTGGGGTACCACAAGGCTCGGTGCTGGGACCGCAGCTATTTACAATATACATTAATGACTTGGATGAAGGGATTAAAAGTACCATTAGCAAATTTGCAGATGATACAAAGCCGGGTGGTAGTGTGAACTGTGAGGAAGATGCTATGAGGTTGCAGGGTGACTTGGACAGGTTGTGTGAGTGGGCAGATGCATGGCAGGTGCAGTTTGATGTAGGTAAGTGTGAGGTTATCCACTTTGGTGATAAGAATAGGAAGGTAGAGTATTATTTGAATGGTGTCAAGTTAGGAAAAGGGGACGTACAACGAGA
>NC_135957.1:89121763-89206763 GCF_053455715.1 Rhinoraja longicauda | reverse complement strand
CAGGAAACCTGTTCCCAATGTTGGGTGAGTCCAGAACCAGGAGCCACAGCTTAAGAATAAGGGGTCGGCCATTTAGAACGGAGATGAGGAAAAACATTTTCAGTCGGAGAGTTGTGAATCTGTGGAATTCTCTGCCTCAGAAGGCAGTGGAAGCCAATTCTCTGAATGCATTCAAGAGAGAGCTAGGTAGAGCTCTTAAGGATAGCGGAGTCAGTGGGTATGGGGAGAAGGCAGGAACGGGGTACTGATTGAGAATGATCAGCCATGATGACAATGAATGGCGGTGCTGGTTCAAAGGGCCGAATGGCCTCCTCCTGCACCTATTGTCTATTGAATGTGCCTTGGTGCTCCGCTCGCAAGTAACAACACGAACGTACAGTAAACAATTAAGAATAAAGCATAAAACATTAAAACATTAAGAATATAACATTACGGTTTAACATTGTTCATTTTCTCAACAGAGTGGGGAATTTGTCATCTTCGCAACCTTAAACTTGAAGGTTTTAGACTGTGCCGGTCCTTCCAGCAGGGAGAATAATAACCACGAAGCAACAGTTTGTGCTGATATACACATTGACTAGAATCTGCCCTTATTAACAACGTGGTGTAAAGCTATCGGATATCTACCAGTTGAAAACTGCTGCAACATTTCAACAGATATGGATCATCGCCGCAAACAAACCAACAACTATAAAAATACACAAAGTGCTGCAGTAACCATGTTCTCCAGAGATGCTGCCTGAACCGCTGAGTTACTCCAGCAATCTCTGTCTTCCTGTGTCAAAGAGCATCTGCAGATCCTCCTGCCTCTAAATCCATAACCATTGCGCCGATAGAAGTGGGCTTCGGCAGAAGCAACCCTGTGCTCACCTTCAGCCACTAATCGATGTCTGGTGCATCAGTTCGTTTGCTTGTGCAACCTCCAGAAATGTGTTTGTATATTTTTATTCTCTCGTCAATAAATTAGCTCTGTCAGCAGCTTCGAGTTGTTGGTGAGAGTGATGAAATTCACCGGGTGTGATGATGAACGGGTGTCCACGCCGCCTTTTCCCGTCCACACCTGATTGGGGATAGTGGTCCCCGCTCCTGTGCACAGGACAGGTTGCGAAGGGACCGGGACCGGGACCCCTGGAGCTGTCGCTGAGATTTTTAAATCTTTGTTCCTACAAGATGTGATACGACAACGAGGCGCCACTCTTTGCGCCCGTGGTCGGGATCAAACCTGTGACTCTGGAGTTGTAAGGCAGCAACTCCTGCTGCCCCTGGTGGTGGGGGCCTGGAAACCGCTGCCAGGGGTGGTGGTGGAGGCAGAAGGATAGTGGTGTTAATATGCTTTTGGACAGGCACATGGATATGCAGGGAACGGAGTGATATGGTTCACTTGCAGGCAGAGGAGATTAGTTTAACATAAAAACATAGAGACAGAGGAAATAGGTGCAGGAGGAGGCCATTTGGCCTTTCGAGCCAGCACCGCCATTCAATGTGATCATGGCTGATCATCCACAATCAGTAACCTATGCCTGTCTTCTCCCCATATCCCTCGATTCCACTAGCCCCTAGAGCTCTATTTAACTCTCTTTTAAATTCATCCAGTGAGTTGGCCTCCACTGGCAGAGAATTCCACAAATTCACAACTCTGGTTGAAAAAGTTTTTTCTCACCTCAGTTTTAAATGGCCTCCCCTTTATTCTTAGACTGTGGCCCCTGGGTCTGGACTCCCTCAACATTGGGAACATTTTTCCTGCATCTCGCTTGTCTCATCCCTTTATAACTTTATACGTCTCTATAAGATTGGTTGGCGGACAGGAAACAAAGAGTAGGAATAAACGGGTCCTTTTCGGAATGGCAGGCAGTAACTAGTGGGGTATCGCAAGGCTCAGTGCTGGGACCCCAGTTATTTACAGTGTATATTAATGATTTGGACGAGGGAATTGAATGCAACATCTCTAAGTTTGCGGATGACACGAAGCTGGGTGGCAGTGTTAGCTGCGAGGAGGATGCTAGGAGGCTGCAGAGTGACTTGGATAGATTAGGCGAGTGGGCAAATGCATGGCAGATGCAATATAATGTGGATAAATGTGAGGTTATCCACTTTGGCGGCAAGAACAGGAAAGCAGAGTATTACCTGAATGGTGACCGATTGGGAGAAGGGGAGATTCAACGTGACCTGGGTGTCATGGTGCACCAGTCATTGAAAGCAAGCATGCAGGTGCAGCAGGCAGTGAAGAAAGCGAATGGTATGTTGGCATTCATAGCAAGAGGATTTGAGTTTAGGAGCAGGGAGGTTCTGCTGCAGTTGTACAGGGCCTTGGTGAGACCGCACCTGGAGTATTGTGTGCAGTTTTGGTCTCCTAACCTGAGGAAAGACGTTCTTGCCTTAGAGGGAGTACAGAGAAGGTTCACCAGATTGATCCCTGGGATGGCAGGACTTTCATATGAGGAAAGACTGGATAGACTGGGCTTGTACTCGCTGGAATTTAGAAGACTGAGGGGGGATCTTATAGAAACATATAAAATTCTTAAGGGGTTGGAGAGGCTAGATGCGGGAAGATTGTTCCCGATGTTGGGGGAGTCCAGAACCAGGGGTCACAGCTTAAGGATAAGGGGGAAGTCTTTTAGGACCGAGATGAGAAAACATTTCTTCACACAGAGAGTGGTGAGTCTGTGGAATTCTCTGCCACAGAAGGTAGTTGAGGCCAGTTCATTGGCTATATTTAAGAGGGAGTTAGATGTGGCCCTTTTTGCTAAAGGGATCAGGGGGTATGGAGAGAAGGCAGATACAGGCTACTGAGCTGGATGATCAGCCATGATCATATTGAATGGCGGTGCCGGCTCGAAGGGGCGAATGGCCTACTCCTGCACCTATTTTCTATGTTTCTAAGATCCCCTCTCATCCTTCTAAACTCCAGTGAATAGAAGCCTAATCTTTCCAATCTTTCCTCATATGACAGTCCCGCCATCCTAGGGATTAACCTCGTGAACCTACGCTGCACTGCCTCAATAGCAAGGCCATCCTTCCTCAAATTAGGAGACCAAAACTGCACACAATACTCCAGATGTGGTCTCACTAGGGCCCGATACAACTGCAGGACTTCTTTGCTCCTGTATTCAAATCCTCTCGTTATGAAGGCCAACATGCCATTAGCTTTCTTCATTGCCTGCTGTACCTGCATGCTTACTTTCAGTGACTGGCAGGGCCGTCTTAACGCATGGGCCTGATGGGCACTTGCCCGGGGCCCCACGAGCATAGGGGCCCCACGAGCATAGGAGCCCCATGCTGATCTGTGTATGTTAAGTGACTTGCAATAAATAAATACTACTTGGCCAAATCATTCAAAGGCACGGCATTTCTTTCCACTGCTATGCTGATGACACTCAGCTTTACCTCCCCCTGAAACCCAACAACCAGTCAAATTTAAACAGCCTCTTACACTGCCTTGAGGACATAAAATGTTGGATGGCACAGAACTTCCTCCAATTAAATGAGAGCAAGTCTGAGGTCATCCTATTCGGCCCCCCCGACTCCATCAAGTCGATAACAGGCAGTCTTGGAAGTCTATCCTGCCTAGTCAAACCGCATGTCAAAAACCTCGGCATGATATTTGACTCTGCACTAAAATTTGATAAGCAAGTCAACGCTGTGGTAAAAGCCAGCTTCTTCCAACTTCGAACCATAGCTAAAATCGAACCTTTCCTCCAATTCGACGACACAGAAAAAATCATTCACGCTTTCATTTCCTCCCGCCTAGACTACTGCAACTCCCTATACACTGGGATCAGCCAATCTTCTCTGTCCCGCCTGCAACTGGTCCAAAACGCCGCAGCGAGACTCCTGACGGGTACCCGTAAAAGGGACCACATCACCCCGATTCTGGCCTCTCTCCACTGGCTCCCTGTACGGTACAGAATCAACTTCAAGCTCCTCCTATTCACGTATAAAGCCCTAAATGGACATTCCCCCCCCTACATCAAAAATCTTCTAACCCACCTCTCTAACTCCAGGTCCCTCAGGTCGGCCGACTTGGGGCTACTCACTATCCCGCGGTCTAGGCTTAAGCTCAGGGGTGACCGCGCTTTTGCGGTTGCAGCTCCTAGACTGTGGAACAGCATCCCTCTCCCCATCAGAACTGCCCCCTCCATCGACTCCTTTAAGTCCAGGCTCAAAACCTATTTCTACTCCCTAGCGTTTGAGGCTCATTGAGGAGGCGCTGTGAACTGTTTGCGTGCTACTGTATGTTTCATTTAAAAAAAAAATTAGTACCTAATCAGATGTACAGCACTTTGGTCAACGTGGGTTGTTTTTAAATGTGTTATACAAATAAAATTGACTTGACTTGACTTGACTTGACTTTAAAAATGTAGGTTCAATAAGTGCTTTTTTCGCAACATTTTCGGACCCTAAGTGTTTTTTTCGCAACATTTTCCATCCCTAAGTGCTTCTCACAGCGATCTGTAAGTGCTTTTCGCAACAATGTAGCACTCTAAGTCCATCGCTAAGTGCTTTTCGGTAAGTGCTTTTCGCCGGCACGACAGGGTGGGGGGGCTGGTAGGGAAAGGGGGGTGGGGAGAGTAACGGTGGGGGTGACGGGGAGGGTGGGAGGAGGAGAGAGTGGGGGTGGGAGGAGGCAGAGTGGGACTGGGGAGGGGGACAGCAAGGGTGGGGGTTGGTGGTGGGGGGGAAGAGAGAGTGGGGGAAATAGGGGTGCTGGGGAAAGGGGGGTGGCGGAGAGTAACAGTTGATCTGGGGGAGAGAGAATGGGGGGGTCTGAGAATGGGCACTGGGGAGGGGGACAACAGGGGTCGTGAAATTGTGTTTAGGATTTTTCTTCAGAGCCCCACTCATGCACTCCATTCCCCCCTTAATCCCCCTTAAAACTCCCCCAGACCTGTGCTGCATTAACTTAAATTGGTTTCAGGGTTTTTTTTAAGAGCCCCACTCACCCACTCCATCCACACCCCCTCAACTCCACTTATCATCCCACCCCCCACAACCCACCTCATCCCCCCTTATCCTCTTCTCACCCACTCCATCCCCCCAGCCCCCTTATCCCCCCCTCTCTTCCACCCTCCATTCACCCAATTCATCCTCCCTGAACCCCCTTTGAAACTCCCCCAAACCTCTACTGCATTGGTCTAACACTCAGCCACTCTATCCCCCCGCGTCCTGGGTGGGGGCAGGGGAGGGGCAAGTGGGGGTGGCTAGGGGGGTGGAGTGGGTCAGTAGGGGGAGGGGGGGATAAGGTGGGTTGAGGGTGCTACAATACACGAGAGGCTTTGGGTCCAGGCCTCACTCAATCATACCCTCTCCCCTTCCCTGTTCCCCCTCTACGAGGAATGGGCCCAATGGGTCCACTTGGTCTAGTACTAAACTATAAATATTTGCTGCAATGTTATTGTGTTACAAATGGACATTGTGATTTGTCTCTGATTTAGTATCCCCGGGTTAGTATCGCAGTCACCTCTGCCACCTCACTTGCATGTAGGCCCCGGGTTAGTATCGCAGTCACCTCTGCCACCTCACTTGCATGTAGGCCCCGGGTTAGTATCGCAGGGTTAGTATCGCAGTCACCTCTGCCACCTCACTTGCATGTAGGCGTATGTGTATGGATCTCATGCTGTATAACGTCATTTAGCGTATATGTTACGTCACTTCAACTCAGTTGACATTACTCATATTAGACCTACTGTAGTACTATTAATAGCAATGACATGATTATTGGTTATATTTATACATTGTATATGAACACAGGTATAGGGCTATGCATAGATTATTAGTGATTAAATCTGAGGTTCATTCACAACATTGAACACTTGTACGATAAGCATGTAGTAGTTATTTAAGATTACGAATTTATGATGCAGTACTAATAACCAGGTATTAATAGTTTGTGAATATATGAATGGATAAGCATTTTATCTGTGCAAGTTGAGAAAATGTTGAATGTAGTCTTGTAGACCTATACACAGATGAGGCTAGATCAGTGCCAGACACCCTAGCTACGCCACTGGGCTATTCAAGGCCTTGCCCGGCAGTGTTGTGAATCAGCACACAGTAGAGAGTTTGTATTAAGAATAAATACTGTTCGTACAATTTAAGGAGGGACGTGTTCATTATGGAAGCAGAATGTTTAAATATTTAGGTCTTGTCGCAAACACACATATTATAATACCCTACATCCTGGCGTGGGACTAAATACTAAACATTTATAATATATATTTCCAGGTGAATAACCCTTAGCAGAAATGAAACGTAATGTTTTGAGTGGAGCACAGAAGAGGAAGAGAGCTGCAGAGGAGAAGGAGAAAATTGGAAAAATTCCAAAATTAACATCGTGGTTCAACACAGGTGCAATGTCAGCCACTCATACCATTCCTTTAGATATAGCATCCACTTCTACATCCACTCCTGCAATGTCAGCCACTAGTACTGTTCCTTCAGATATAGCATCCACATCCAAATCCATTCCTGCTACCAATCATCCAGTTTCAGCAGACATACCAATAGTATCATTACCTGTTGCTGCTGCTGGTGACATTTCACAAGAGGAAATACCCAAATCTGTAACAGTAAAGGAGTTTCCAATCCAAGAGACAGATCCGGGGCTAGGGAACATTAATGATACTAACACAGTAGATTACTGGATTCGTAGTGGGCCCTCATCATGTCAGAATCATGATAGCAACCTTTCAAACTCACGCAAAGTGTATAAAACAGCTGGAGTAGAGAGTATGAAGACAAGGTATTTATCAAATAATGTGTTCAAACGTGAACTGCGGAATGGCGAGTGTGTAAAACGTGAATGGCTACTCTATTCACCATCCCAAGGTCGTTTGTACTGCTTAGTATGTCGCCTATTGTCCAAGAAAGAATCTCCCTTTGCTACATCGGGGTTCAATGACTGGAAGCACAGCAATGTTATTGTAGAACATGAAAATGGAGAAGAACATCGAAAGTGCATGACGGCATATTTGATTAGGCATAAAGAAACTGGAAGTGTAGATTCTTTATTACTTAAACAACATCGCTCAGAGCAGGAATATTGGCATAAAGTGTTGACACGTGTGGTTTCTGTAATTCGCTTTCTTGCCTCCAGAGGTTTGCCATTTCGTGGAGAAAATCAGATTATTGGGTTAGTAAAAAATGGCAACTTTTTAGGCATACTTGAGCTGTTGAGTGAATTTGACCCTTTCTTGGAAGAACATCTCAAACTGTATGGAAATCCTGGAAAAGGGAACCCGTCATATTTATCTGCAAACATTTGTGAGGAATTTATTGAGTTAATGGGACAACAGGTTCTTTGTACTATTCTTGAAGAAGTAAAAGAGTCAAAGTATTATTCAATAAGTGTAGATTCCACTCCAGACATCTCACACACAGATCAACTGACATTTACTGTCTGATACATTAAAGGCTGTGAGCCTGTGGAACGTTTCTTGATGTTCATCCCCATCTTTTCTCATGGAGCAAAGGCTCTAACAGACACTGTTGTGGATTTTCTTAATGAGAACAAAATTCCACTATCAAACTGCCGTGGTCAGTCATATGACAATGCCTCAAATATGTCTGGACGATATACTGGATTGCAAGCACGGATTCATCAACTCAATGAGTTCGCCATCTATGTCCCCTGTGCTGGACACAGCCTGAACTTGGTTGGAATAAAAGCAGCAGAGTGTTGTCTACAAACTGTAAAATTCTTTGACTTTGTTCAACATCTGTATTCCTTTTTTGCTGCTTCTACTCATCGATGGAATGTATTGACATCATCTTTAGGAAAAGATTTTGTGGTCAAGCGTCTATCTGACACACGATGGTCAGCACATTTTGATGCTGTTCATGCTCTGTATGGGGGTTTCGAGAAAATAAAACATGCGCTGGATTCTGTATCAGCTGACAATGAAGAGGAAGTGAATACAAGGCGAGAGGCAGAAGGATTGAGCAAGAAAATGGAAAACCTGGAAACAATCTTTCTCATAATTCTTTGGAATGACATGCTAGAAAGAATGAACAAAACAAGCAAGGTCCTGCAGTCAAAGGATGTGAACATCCTTGTTGTCACAAATCTTCTTGAGTCTATGAAAACCTATCTTCAGGAAACTAGAGATAAATTTAGTGAATATGAATTCAAAGCCAGGAGTATGTGCCCAGATACAGATTACAGTGATGAGAAAAAACGGGAACGAAAACGAAGTGTGCGTCATACTAGATATGATAGATCATCATCAGCAGAGGTACTTCTCAGTAAAAGTGGAAAGTTCAAGGTAGAAACTTTCCTCCCTATTCTGGACACTAATCTTTGAACTGACAAAACGTGCAGAAGCTTATTCACAGATTGGAAATCTGTTTTCTTTCTTCAGTAAATTGAAAACTATTGCTTCTGATGCACTAAAGAAAAAGTGTGAACATCTGGCTAATATGTATCACAAAGACCTTAATTATGATGACCTTTTAAATGAATGTGAGCATCTCAAGCACTACATGGCTCTTGATGAAAATTGTGAGACTCTCCCTGCATTGTACAGAAAAATAATTTCCGACAATTTGAAATCTGTATTCCCGAATGTTGAAATTGCACTCAGAGTGTTCATGTGCATGATGGTGACCAACTGTACAGGAGAACGTTCTTTTTCAAGACTGAAACTTATAAAAAATCAGCTTCGTAGCACAATGGGGCAGCATGGTTTGAACTGGCTTTCACTCATGTGCATGGAAAATGACATCCTAAAGACCATTGACTTCAAGCCAATAATAAAGCAATTCTCTGCAAAGTAATGCCGCAAATGCTTGTTATAATAAGAAATTCGTAGTAATTTCATACTGTGACATCTAATCTGTGTGGCTTACTGAGTATTATTGTGTTTTTCAAGCCTCGTGTATTGTTCAAATGTTTATCATGTTGATTAGTTGTTGCTGTACAGCATGTTTTTAATGTTTCAACACCGATTTTGTTGGAAGTGCCAATAAAATAAATATATGTTTAATTTTATCGACCATTTACATTTTTATTCCTGTGAGTAGTTGTCGTAGGGGCCCCAGTCCACTGCTTTGCCTGGGGCCCATAATGCTGTAAAGACAGCCCTGGTGACTGGTGTACAAGAACACCAAGGTCTCGTTGCACTTCCCCTTTACCTAATCTGACACCATTGAGATAATAATCTGCTTCCTTATTTTTGTCGCCAAAGTGGATAACCTCACATTTATCTACATTATACTGCATCTGCCATGCATCTAACCACTCACTTGGTTCTCCAAATTATTCCAAATGGAATTTAAACTGGCGGTGGCGGAGTATGGACTTAAACAAGAAGGGCTTCTTGGAGGAGAAGAAGAGCTGCCCTAAATTTAGTTGCGTCTGGTTGATTAACTATAGTGGGGTGAAGACTATTCAATGCTTTAATTGTGCGAGGGAAAAATGAATTGCAATACACATCTGTCTTGATAACTGGTATCTCAAATTGAATCGATGCCCTCGTCTATTCCTGATAGGTTTGGGTTTGGTGTGGATGTGGTAATCTATGTCGAGCTGACCATTTAACATTTTGTAAAATACAGGCTTTACGTCTGATTTGGAGAGTTTTCCACCCCAATGAATTTAGAAGTTGGTTAACACTCGCTTCTCTCTCATAGGTATTTGTAACAAAACGAGCTGCCTGTCTTTGGACACGTTCGATGGAAGAAATGTTTTTATTTGTGTATGGGTCCCATACTGCAACTGCGTAGTCCAAATGTGGTCTAACAAGGGTGAAGTATAACTTCTCCTTGATAGAAGTTGAACAATGATAAAAGTTGCGTCTCAGAAAATTTAGGAAGCCTGTTGTTTTCACCGTTGCAGGATGAGTCTGACCATTCCAACGTAAATCGTTCTGTAATTTGATGCCAAGATACTTGGTCTGTTTGGATTCTTCAACGGTGGCACCAAGGATATTATATGATGTTTCGCCTGGTTTCCTCCTCCTGATGACACGCATGGTTTCATATTTGGAAGGATTGAACTGCATCCCCCATTGTTGTGACCACTCAACCATAGTATCGGGATCTTTTTGGAGAGCATCTTTATCATCAGCTGACTTTATTGGATGGTACAGCAAACAATCATCAGCGAATAGTCTGGTCGAGGTTGTGACTTTTTCATGGATGTCATTAATGTAAAGCAAAAACAGATGAGGGCCCAGTACTGTGACATGAGGTGTACCACTTAACACTGGATGCCAATCAGAGCTTTTTCCATTCACACACACGCGCTGAAGACGTTTTGTCAGAAAACTGGAAATCCATTGTTTCGTGTTGGAATGAACACCGTAGAAGTCAAGCTTCCGAAGCAGTCTCTGGTGTGGGATTACATCAAATGCTTGAGAAAAATCTAGTACTACTAAATCCGTGACGACATTCGAAAACAGCTACACAAACTGTTAGTTTAGTTTATTATTATCACGTGAACCGAGGTACAGTGAAAAAGTGTTGTTGCGTGCGATCCATTTAGCGAAAAGACTATACATGGTTACAATCAAGCCGCCCACAGTGTACAATATACTGATAAAGAATAAAATGTACACCATGCAAGATGAAGTCTGATTAAGGATAATTATAGCACCCCGTACCCAATGCACAGATGCTCTCTCCATCCCCCCCCCCCCCCCACTACCCCACCCACCACCCCTGTCTGCAATGTAAAGCAGGCCTTGTATTCTAACTTCAAATTCTGAACATGTTTAGATTTACGGTTTGTTTTCTGAATTATCTTGCGAACTATTCTTGTGTTAAAACAAAACCGAGGGACGTTCCGCGTTGTACTTGCAAAGAGTGCAGCGCTTCCGCAATTCTGCGGCAGAAGTTCGCGTCCTGGTTGTGGTTTTCAGATCTGCACGTGAACCTTCTGTCTCACCCAAGCTCCTGGTCCCAGCTGGTTGGCAATTCAATCGCCGCTTTGTAATTGACATATTATATATTCTACTTCTTATTTAAGAGTACTGCAAAAGTAAAATTAACTATAAATTAATGCTGCAATGAAAATTATGAAAGTACAAGAAAGGGGAATGACGCCACAATCGGAGTCACAAGATGACACAAACTAATTTCGCTGGGCGAACTTAGCAGAAGTTTGCGGGCGAGTTTTCACTTTGTGTCAGCAGCCGACGGTTTCACTTCCTCACCCCAGCAGTACAGGCAGCAGTGACGAGTTGTAACAGTGAACACATTGACCATTCCTCGCTTTGCCCATAATCCACTCTGTGTCAGATTTGACCCAGATGGAAAATTCAAGGACAAATTCAGAAGAAAGTCTCCCTCCTGTGATTGTTCATGTAAATGCGAACGTCAGAATCCATGTGGAAACAGGTCCCTCGACCCAACCTGCCCATGCCGACCAACATGTCCCATCTACACCAGACCCACATACCCGCGAGGCTGGTGCTCACTCACCTGCAACCCCTGGTTAAACCCTGCAGTTGATTTAGCAAACAAAGGTGGGGATGTAGGATGCCATCATCCACCTGCTCCATTGTTCCTTTGCTCACCTGGACAAGCCAGGAAGTATTGTGAGTCATTTGTTTTAACTTCTCCAGTGCTTTTAACACAATGCGGCCTGCACAGCTAGGGAGCAAACTGACGAAGATGCGGGTGGATGCTCCATTGATGTCCTGGATCACCAACTACCTGTCTGGACGACCACAGTATGTCAGGCTACAGAACTGTGTCTCGGACATGGTGATGAGCAGCACAGGGGCCCCACAGGGGACGGTCCTCTCTCCCTTCCTGTTCACCATCTGCACCTCGGACTTCAGATACAACTCCGTCTCCTGCCACCTGCAGAAGTTTTCGGATGACTCTGCAATTGTGGGCTGCATCAGTGAAGGGAGGGAAGCTGAATACAGAGGTGTAGTCAACGACTATGTTGTGTGGTGTGGGCTGAATCACCTACAGCTCAACACCGACAAGACTAAGGAGTTAGTGGTGGATTTTAGGAGGAGAGGAACATCCCTGCCCCTGTCTCCATCAATGGTGTGGATGTGCAGTTTACCAAGGAGTAAAAGTACCTTGGAGTTTACCTGGACAGTAAACTGGACTGGTCCAGGAATGCTGAGGCACTATATAAGAAGTGACAGAGCCACCGGTACTTTCTGAAGAGACTCTGCTCTTTCAACCTCTGCAGTAAGAGGCTGCAGATGTTTTATCAATCGGTGGTGACCAGTGCCATTTTCTTTGCTGGCATGTGCTGGTGCAGCAGGGCGAAAACTGTGGACACCAACAGAATTAACAAACTCATCAGGAAGACTGGCTCCGTCCTGGGGGTGTAGTTGGATTCAGTGGAGATGGTCTTAGAGGGGAGGGTGCTCCTGAAACTGATGAGCATCCTGGATAATACAGCTCACTCCCTCCATGACACACTGGTCAACCTGAGGAGCACCTTCAACAAGAGACTGATTCCAACAGGATGCAGGACAGAACGCCACAGGAGATCCCTTTTCCCTGTGGCTTTCGAACTGCATAACTCCTCCCCCTTCTGTCGTGGGGTAGACGGACTTCCCTTCCCCCTCCCCCCCCCTCCCCCATCTTTGCACATCCCCAATCATGGACTTTCCACTCGTTACTTTAATTTCACGTTTCATGTATCTTGTTGCGTTTTATGACTGTTGCCAGGCCAGTTTCCCTCCTGGGATAAATAAAATTCTATCTTATCGCATTGTTTGGCCAATATCCCTCTAAACCTTTCCCATCCAGATTGCAGGTCCAGATGAAAGTCTCCTTGGAACCAATCTGGCAGGTGAGCCCCAGGGTGGATGAGGATTCCTTCTAAGGAATGGCCCATTTCAACGGATGGAGGTAACAGCAAAGCATTTGAAAAGGTTCCACATCGTAGGCTGCCCTGGCAGGTTAGATCGTATGGGATCAAACAAGAGATAGCTGAATGGATAGCAAATTGGCTCCATGGAAGGAAGCAGAGGGTGATGGTGGAAGTTTGCTTCTCCGACTGGAGACCTGTGACTAGTGGTGTCCCTCAGGGTTCGGTGCTGGGCCTGTTACTGTTTGTCATCTACATCAATGATTTGGATGGGAACGTACATAGCAAGATCAACAAGCTGGCAGAAGATTCAAAAGTGGGTGGTTTTGCAGATAGTGAAGATGGTTGTGAAAAATTGCAGCAGGATCTTGATCGATTGGCCAGGTGGGCTGAGGAATGGTTGATGGAATTTGATACAGAGAAATGTGAGATGTTTCATTTTTTGTAGTCTAACATGTTGAAATTGTACAGGGCATTGGTGAGGCCGAATCTGGAGTATGGTGTGCAGTTCTGGTCGCCAAATTATAGGAAGGATGTCGACAAAATGGAGAGGGTACAGAGGAGATTTACTAGAATGTTGCCTGGGTTTCAGCACTTAGGCTACAGAGAGAGGTTGAACAGGTTGGGTCTTTATTCTTTGGAGCGTAGAAGGTTGAGGGGGGACTTGATAGAGGTTTTTAAAATTTTGAGAGGGACGGACAGAGTTGACGTGGGTAGGCTTTTCCCTTTGAGAGTGGGGAAGATTCCAACAAGGGGACATAGCTTCAGAATTGAGGGACAAAGGTTTAGGGGTAACATGAGGGGGAACTTCTTTACTCAGAGGGTTGTGGCTGTATGGAATGGGCTTCCGGTGGAAGTGGTGGAGGCTGGCTCGATTTTATTATTTAAGAGTAAATTGGATAGGTATATGGATAGGAGGGGATTGGAGGGTTATGGTCTGAGTGCAGGTAGATGAGACTAGGTCAGGGAGAATGGTCGGCGTGGACTGGTAGGGCCGGACAGGCCTGTTTCCATGCTGTAGTTGTTATATGTTATATGTTATATATGGGCAGGACCCACACTGTGAATGGTAGGGCTCTGGGGAGTGTTGTAGAGCAGAGGGATCTAAGAATGCTGGTAGATATTGTGCTCAAAAAGGCTTTTGGCACATCGGCCTTCATCTGTCAGAGTATTGAGCATAGCAGTTGGGAGCAATTATATACGATGTTGGTGAGGCTAGATTTAGAGTAGTATTGGCTTCAGTTCTGGGCACCTTGTTAGAGTAAAGATGTTATCAAGCTGGAAAGGGTACAGAGAAGAATTACGAGGATGTTGCCAGGACTAGAGGGTGTGAGCTATAGACAGAGGTTGAGTAGGCTGGGTCTCTATTCCTTGGAGCGCAGGAGGATGAGGGCTGATCTTAAAGAGGTGTATAAGATCATGAGAGGAATAGATCGGGTAGATGCACAGTCTCTTGCCCAGAGTAGGTGAATCGAGGACCAGAGGACATAGGTTCGAGGTGAAGGGGGAAAGATTTAATAGGAATCTGAGGGGAAACTGTTCCATTCGTCACGTTGTGGGCCGAAGGGCCTGTTCCTATACTGTACTGCCATGTTCCAGTGTTGACAGCATGTTAACATATATTTTCACAAATGTGCTACATCTCGTTAATCGAGACAAAATAAAGATGAGATGGGAATTAATAAGCCCTCTGGTCTTTGACATTTCCACCCTGTGAGATAAGGTTCTGATTGTCTATCCTGCCTGTGAGATTATAATTTTATTATTATAATTTTACATTCATAATTTTAAATTCCTCTGTCACCAAACACGAGAAACATGAAAAAGCTGCTCGATGAGTTCGGGTCGTTGTTGATGTCACACTCATTTAACTTGAGCTCCTTGTTAGAATGGGTAATCTCAAGTGAACTAATTAATGTTTGAGCAAAATGCTGGAGGAACGCAGCGGGTTAGGCAATATTCGTGGGAGCAGACTGATGGATATCGACCCGACACAGTGGGACAAGGTGCAGGAGACTAATAACTGCTTATTGTTCTTCTGCATCTTAGGTTAGTATCCAACCCAGAGATGTTCACTGGACCCAGGATCTGGAAAACAACGCACATGTCTACACCGATCAGCCAAAACATTATGACCACTGACAGGTGAAGTGAATAACATTGGTTATCTTGTTACAATGGCACCAGTCAAGGGGTGGGAGATATTAGGCAGCAAGTGAACAGTCAGTTCTTGAAGTTGATGTGTTGGGTGCAGGAGAAAGGGGCAGGAATAAAGACCTGAGCGACTTTGACAAGGGCCAAATTGTTATGGCCAGACGACTGGATCAGAGCATCTCTGAAATGGCAAGGCTTGTGGGGTGCTCCCGGTCTGCAGTGGTGAGTACCTACCGACAGTGGTTCGAGGAGGGACAAACCACAAACCGGCGACAGACAGGGTGTTGGGCGCCCAAGGCTCATCAATGCGCGAGGGCAATGAAGGCTATCCCGTCTGGTCCGAACCGACAGAAGGTCGACTGCGGCACAAGTCACAGAAAATGTTAATGGTGGTCACGGGAGGAATGTGTCACAATACAGTGCATCGCACCCTGCTGCGTATGAGGCTGCACATGGAGGACCAACAGCATATTAGGCAAGTGGATATAATGTTTTGGCTCATCAGGTCATAATGTTTTGGCTGATCGGTGCCGTGCACGAACTCTGCAACTCTTGACATCTGCGGTTCCAAGTATGCATTGATCGGTCTACGCGTGGGTATAAGGGTCAGTAAGTCATGTTGTCAGCATTGGAGCTTTGTGGGCAATTCTGGTCACCCCATTACCAGCGAGATGTGAAATCCTTGGAGGGGGTGCGGATGAGGTTTTCCACGATGCTGCCTCGATTATACGGTTTTAGAATATAAAGATTGGACAAACTTGGATTGTTATCTCTGGAGCGCCAGAGGTTGGAGAAAGACCTGATAGGAGTTTTTTTAAAAATCACGAAACGTAGGGAGAGTCGATAAAAGAGTTCTGATTATCTGCGTAGGATGGAAATGTCAAATATAGGACATAGTTTTCAGATGAGAGGGTAGGTTTAAGGAAGATGAGCAGGCAGGGTTTTTACACGTGGGTACAGGGACGCAGTAGTGACGGCAGACCCCAGAGTGGCATTTAAGAGACTTTTAGACAGGCACGTGAAGGGTGGACACAGAAGGATCCGTTTAACCTAGCTTCATGTTTTGCATTTACATCATGGAATGACATTGTGGAAAGGTGTGTTCCTGTTCAGTCCATGTTCTGAATTAATGGAGGAGAGCGGGATCCACCTGAACGGGGCAAGCTGGATGAGACCGACAGATGAGATGGGATCAGATCAGTGAACAGACTGAGATCAGATGATGTAATTGAGCAGCTTAAGAAGATTAATTACTTCACGCGAGTCTCCACTTAATGCAGTAATTGTTTGAGGATTGGGACTCTTTTAAAGAGCAACAGAAGGTAACTAAAAAGGCAATACGGGGAGAAAAGATGAGGTACGGAGGTAAGCTAGCCAAGAATATAAAGGAGGATAGTAAAAGCTTCTTTAGGTATGTGAAGAGGAAAAAAATAGTTAAGACAAATGTGGGTCCCTTGAAGACAGAAGGAGGGGAATTTATTATGGGAACAAAGAAATGGCAGATGAGCAGATCATGTTTTTTGATTTCTCCAATGCATTCAACACCATCCAGCCGGGGCTTCTGGGGGGCAAGCTGGAGCACACAGAAGTGGATCACCACCTCACCTCCTGGATTCTGGACACCTCACCAACCGACCACAGTATGTGAGGACAAAGGACCTGGTCTCGGTCATGGTGGTCTGCAGCACAGGGGTTCCGCAGGGAACAGTGCTAGCTCCATTCTTGTTCACCCTGTACAGTGCGGACTTTAGGCACAGCTCTGCAGACTCCTATCTACAGAAGTTCTCTGACGACTCTGCCATCGTCGGCCTCATCACAGGCGACGAGGACAGGGCGTACAGAGAACTGATCAAGGAGATTGTGGACTGGTGCCAAGAGAGAGCTGGATAGAGCTCTTAAGGATAGCGGAGTCAGGGGGTATGGGGAGAAGGCAGGAACGGGGTACTGATTGAGAATGATCAGCCATGATCACATTGAATGGCCGTGCTGGCTCGAAGGGCCGAATGGCCTCTTCCTGCACCTATTGTCTATTGGAACTGCCTCCGGATCAACGCGGGAAAAACCAGGGAGATGGTGGTAGATTTCCACAGGCGCAGCCAGGCCCCCCCGACACCGGTGAACATCCAGGGAATGGACATCGAGAGGGTGGATTCTTATAAGTACCTGGGTGTCTACCTCAATAATAAACTGGACTGGACTGAAAACACCGATGCGCTATTCAGAAAGGGCGAGAGCAGACTTTATGTGCTAAGGAGACTCAGGTCCTTTGGAGTGCAGGGGGCACTCCTAAGGACCTTCTACAACACGGTGGTTGCATCAGCCATTTTCTATGGAGTGGTCTGCTGGAGCAGCAGCATCTCAGCGGCAGAAGGGAAGATACTCGACAAGCTGGTCAGGAAGGCCAGCTCTGTCCTGGGTTGCCCCCTCGACTCAGTGCAGGTGGTGGGCGAGAGGATGATGGCAAAGTTAACATCGCTGCTGGACAACGACTCCCACCCCATGCAGGACACTCACTGCACTGAGTAGCTCCTTCAGTGACAGACCTTCACCCCAAGTGCGTGAAGGAGAGATATAGGTCCTTCCTTCCCGCTGCGAGACTGCACAACCAGCACTGCTCCCAGCAGACGAGTCAACAATAACAGCTAAGAACACACAGAACACTGATGACAATTTATCCTTGTTTTTACTTTTATTTATAACGAATGATCTCTTGCTATCCACTTTGCTGCTGTAACACTGTAAATGTCCTCGGTATGGGACGAATAAAGGAATATATTATTATATTATTATGAGTTGAACTGGTACTTTGGATCTGTCTTCACTAAGGAAGACACAAAGAATCTCCCAGATGTACTAGTGGACAGAGATCCTAGGGTAACGGAGGAACTGAAGGAAATTCACATTAGGCAGGAAATGGTGTCGGGTAGACGGATGGAACTGAAGGCTAATAAATCCCCAAGGCCTGATGGTCTGCATCCCAGGGTACTTAAGGAAGACAGGAAACAAAGAGTGGGGATAAATGGGTCCCTTTCAGAATGGCAGGCAGTGACTAATGGGGTACCGCAAGGCTCGGTGATGGGACCGCAGCTATTAACAATATACATTAATGACTTAGATGAAGGGATTAAAAGTAACATTAGCAAATTTGCGGATGACACAAAGCTGGGTGGCAGTGTGAACTGTGAGGAAGATGCTATGAGGATGCAGGGTGACTTGGACAGGTTGCGTGAGTGGGCAGATGCATGGCAGATGCAGTTTAATGTGGATAAATGTGGTTATCCACTTTGGTGGTAAGAACAGGAAGGCAGATTATTATCTGAATGGTGTCAAATTAGGAAATGGGGAAGTACAAAGAGATCTGGGTGTCCTTGTGCATCAGTCACTTAAAGTTAGCATGCAGGTACAGCAGGCAGTGAAGAAAGCTAATGGCATGTTGGCATTTATGACAAGAGGACTTGAGTGTAGGAGCAAAGAGCTCCTTCTACAGGGCCCTAGTGAGACCGCACCTGGAGTACTGCGTGCAGTTTAAATTTGAGGAAGGACATTCTTGCTATTGAGGGAGTGCAGCATAGGTTCACTAGGTTAATTCCCGGAATGGCGGGACTGTCGTATGTTGAAAGACTGGATCGACTAGACTTGTATACACTGGAATTTAGAAGGATGAGAGGGGATCTTATTGAAACATATAAGATTATTAAGGGATTGGACACGTTAGAGGCCGGAAACCTGTTCCCAATGTTGGGGTAGCCCAGAACCAGGGGCCACAGTTTACCCCAGAATAAGGGGTAGGCCATTTAGAACGGAGATGAGGAAAATCATTTTCAGTCAGAGTTGTAAATCTGTGGAATTCTCTGCCTCAGAAGGCAGTGGAGGCCAATTCTTGGATGCTTTCAAGGGAGAGCTGGATAGAGCTCTTAATGATAGCGGAGTCAGGGGGTATGGGGAGAAGGCAGGAGCGGGATACTGATTGTGAATAATCAGCCATGATCACATTGAATGGCGGTGCTGGCTCGAAGGGCTGAATGGCCTCTTCCGGCACCTATTGTTTATTGAAATGTCTTGAGAAGGGTCTTTGTTGGGACCTGTAATTATTGGGCTGGGTCAGATTAGGAAACATTTTCATTTTTGACTTCGGAATGGTCGGTTGGTGTTCTCAGGGGAAAGATTTCTTTTTCCATAATAAAATCCAATGTCCACCTTCAGAATGCGTTAATTGCCCAATGAAATAAATCAAATTACATTAACGCAGTAATGTGAAATGGGCAAGTGGGCTTGGTGGAGTATGAAGCACGATCTCCACAGATGGATGAGTGCCGCTCCCAATGTTTGGTGTTTCGCAAGTAAATATCTGAACTTGGCACCATCGTTTCCAGAAGAGATTTCACATAGATGTCGTCATATGCTTATTCGTATTTTTAGGAACTCTATATTTATTGTTGCGTTTGAACCTATGTCCCCGTGGAGATGTGAAAGTATATAAAGGCGATGCAATTGTATCGGCTCACAACCTCGTGTAAAGGAACAGCTAAAACATAAAGATCCCCATTGACATGGAAAGGTGGGAAAGGTTTGCGAATGTGGCGAAAAATGTGTACGTGGTTATCGTCATCATTGGCATTCCTGGTAAGTGTTCATCTCCGTGTGAAATTATAAAGAGGAATACCCCCTGCCGACCCTTTCATCTCCAGCTGCCGCCTCCACGTCGACCATCTCGACTGGCAGTCGGTGGATTGGTTGAGTGAATCTGTTTCACAGTCAGATCACCAGCGAGACGACAAAAGGCTCGATTGGTTGAGTGATCAAAATTGACTAATTAAGCAGCCAATAAAAAGGGAAGGTGCAGAGGAGCGGCCTACTTGGAGGAGCTGTGTGGAGAGGGTGCTGTGTGGAGGGGTTGTGTTGCTGTGTGGAGAGGTTGTGTTGCTGTGTGGAGAGGTTGTGTTGCTGTGTGGAGAGGTTGTGTTGCTGTGTGGAGAGGTTGTGTTGCTGTGTGGAGAGGGTGCTGTGTGGAGAGGTTGTGTTGCTGTGTGGAGAGGTTGTGTTGCTGTGTGGAGAGGTTGTGTTGCTGTGTGGAGGGGTTGTGTTGCTGTGTGGAGAGGGTGCTGTGTGGAGGGGTTGTGTTGCTGTGTGGAGGGGTTGTGTTGCTGTGTGGAGGGGTTGTGTTGCTGTGTGGAGGGTTTGCTGTGTGGAGGGGTTGTTGTGTGGAGGGGTTGCTGTGAGGAGAAGAAGGGGGGGGTGTTGTGTTGAGTGGAGGGGTAGGGAGGTTATTGTGTGGACGAGGAAGGTGGTTGGTGGATGGAGGGAGTGCACTGAGATACTGCAGTTGTGGGGAGCAGGAACTGGAACCCCAAGTCCAGGACCCCCAAGTCTGAGCACCATGAAGAGTTAATCAGGAAGCAGACCACTCCTCACTATAATGTGGGATGAATATCTCTCTATAAAACAGAGCACACAACAGTCCCTCTGTTCTTTTGGGTAAGTCTAGATTTACATTCATCCAGTTTGTTCTTGTTAGTCGGAAAGAACTGCAGATGCTGGTTTAAATCGAAGGTAGACACAAAATGCTGGAGTAACTCAGCGGGACAGGCAACATCTCTGGAGAGAAGGAATAGGTGACATTTCGGGTCGAGACGAAGGGTCTCATCTTGGGCGCAGATATGGTGAAGATGGAGGAATGGGATAGTCTTTGCAGGAAGCAGGGTAGGAAGAAGTGTAGTCGAGATGGTTGTGGGAGTCAGTGGGTTTGTAATAGACATCAGCCAACTATTGAAAGGACCAGGTGGCTGCTCGTTCCCACCCCGTCCATCGCCTCATCTCTTCTACCCTGAAGCAAACAGGTCAGGCACAGTTGGAGCTGGGTGTGACAATGTTAAGCTTGCAGCCGCGCACCGATTCCAACTTTCTTGATCTTTAGCTGAAAGTTGAGTCAGAGTTCAGAACCGGAGAATGTGTTTGGAGTGGATGTGGAGAAGATATTTCCAGCATTGGGAGAGTCCAGGACCAGACCTCAGATCGCCTCAGAATAAAATAAATGAAATGAGAAGGAATGTCTTTAGTCAGAGGGTGGTGAATCTGTGGAATTCATAGCCACAGACGGCTGTGGAGGCCATGTCAATTCTTATTTTAAAGACAAAATAGATTGATTAGTACAGTTGTCAGGGAGAAGAGAGGAGAATGCGGTTTGGAGAGAGATAGATCAGCCATGATTGAACGGCAGCGTAGACTTGATGTGCCGAACCGCCTAATTCTACTCCGAGAACTTATAAACTTCCCTTCTCACTCTGCAGTGAATTTGCTGGCGATTGTGATCCTGTCCACCTGCACCACTCGCTACCTGGTGGCCATGGCAGCGGCCGATCTAATGGTCATAATCACCGAGGTGTTACTTTATCGGATCAACTTTCATTACTTGCCACTGAATTTCCTCCACATCACCCCTGTGTGCAGCACCGTACTTTGTATTGCGTCGCGCAGCTACAGACTGTTCTGTCTGGTTCACCGTCACTTTCACCTTTGATCGGTTTGTCGCCATTTGTTGCCAGAAGCTGAAAACACAATATTGCACTGGGAAAACTGCGGCTGTGGTTCTCACAACAGCTGGCGTTCTGCTCTGTCTGAAAAACATTCCCTTTTATTTCATATTTAAACCAAAACGGTTTATCGACAATGTACCGTGGTTCTGTAATGCAAAAGCAAGTTATTACACTGACCGCGGGTGGGTGGCATTTGACTGGTTTGACACGGTTTTATCGCCGTTTCTCCCTTTCGCTATAATCCTGCCACTCAACGCTCTGACAGTCCGACACATTTTAGTGGCCAGTCTGGTCCGTAAGGGGCTGAGGGATCAGAGTAAGGGGGAGAACCGCAGTGACCCGGAGATGGAGAGCAGGAGGAGGTCTGTGATTTTACTCTTCACCATCTCCGCAGCTTCATCCTCCTGTGGCTGACGATTGTCGTAAACGTGATTTATTATCAGATCACATGAACTGGAGCCGAACCCACTGAATCTGACTATATATTTCACCACGTCGGGTATTTGCTGAGGAATCTCAGCTGCTGCACGAAAACATTTATTTACGCGGCGACCCAGTCCAAGTTCAGGGAGCGGGTGAAGATCGCGATTAAATATCTGGTTACCTCAGTGCTTCGGCTCATTAATAAACACACGCCATGAGCGCCAGCTGGAGGCGGCTGCAGTGTCTCCAGTGTTGGGACCAGTTCCATACAATCGCCGTTGGATCTTCAGCTCCCACTCCCAGGCAATAGAAGAGTGCTGGGACTGTCTGCTCTGTATTCCTGGGGACACTGACCTGCTCATTCCCCGAGGATAAATCCCTCGCCCCTAGTCTCTTCCCCACAGACCACCATCTCCGCGCACATTGCCGACAGTCCGTGGCGCTCTGTCCAACTGACCATCACTGATATTCCATTCATCCGACCACGACCACAGAGCTGTGCTGAACTACTATCTATCTCATTGGTGTTCCCCGGATGATATTCGATCGGACTTTACTGGCTTCACCTTGCACTAAACGTTATTCCCTTATGTTTCTGTACTCTGTAGGTTAGCACGCAAAAGCTTTTCATTGTACAAAAAAACTAAACAAATTATTAAAATATTTTTTAAAATATTGAAGTATGACAGGTGAAAACAGTGCAGCAAGATGACATTCAGTTTTGCACCACAGAAGTAATTATAATGTGCATTGCAACATCATTTATGCTCAACCTAAATATGTAGAAACAAGTTGCAGTCAAAAGATTTAATTTTACAATAAGACAACTGCATAATGATGTAAAAGTATTTACCAATAAAAAAACATCCTTTGTTTCGCCCTGATGGAATACATCAAGACAAACACAAATGTCCAAGAACGAAATAGACTTAATATGACAAATGAAAAGATGGAATCGACTGGGCTTATATTTGCTGGAATTTAGAAGGGTGAGAGGGGATCTTAAGGGATTAGACAGGCTAAATGCAGGAAAAATGTTCCCCATGTTTGGGAAGTCCAGAACCAGGGGTCACAGTTTAAGAATAAGGGATAGGCCAATTAAAAATGAGATGAGGAAAAACCTTTTCACTCAGAGTTGTGAATCTGTGGAATTCTCTGCCACAGAAGGTAGTGGAGGCCAATTCACTGGATGTTTTCAAGAGAGAGTTAGGTTTAGCTTTTAGGGCTAAGAGAATCAAGGGATATGGGGAGAAAGCAGGAACGGGGCACTAATTTTGGATGATCATCAGGGTGCTGGCTCGAAGGGCCAAATGGTCCACTCCTGCACCTATTTTCTATGTTTCTATGAAAGACAGTAAATGTGGCAAAGTAGTTGTCAGCTCAAGCTAGAAGACAGGATGCAAAGTTTTTTTTCACACAGAGTGGTGAATCTGTGGAATTCTCTGCCACAGAAGGTAGTTGAGGCCAGTTCATTGGCTATATTTAAGAGGGAGTTAGATGTGGCCCTTGTGGCTAAAGGGATCAGGGGTATGGAGAGAAGGCAGGTACGGGATACTGAGTTGGATGATCAGCCATGATCATATTGAATGGCGGTGCAGGCTCGAAGGGCCGAATGGCCTACTCCTGCACCTATTTTCTATGTTTCATTAAAAGGTTCTCCATTAAATAGCATGAATTTGTCTACTGGAGAAGGTTACTTTATCCCAAAACGTTCTGACCAAAATGATAATAAATCAAACTTTTCAATTCTGGAATCATTGTATGCCTTGCACTCTGTTTGGTGCAGGTGTGGTGAAAGTAAATCAATGCTGGTAAACAGCAAGGTACAATTCCTAGGTTTCATTTGAGTCCATGACTCCCAACTGTTTTCTCACCTTCAGCAACATCATCATTACTGTTCTCACCTGGTTGATAAATTAATTCAACAGCTATGGCTTTGGTCACCAGTCCAGCAGCCCTCAGCTTCTCTTTATGCCGTTTCTTCTTTAGTTTTCTTCTCCTGTTTTTAGTTAATATTTCAGCTTCAGGCTTTGCAGAATCCAACGTCACTGTTTGAAGACTGTCAGTTTGTACCATCTCTTTGTGCCTGTCTGTTTGTGCCTTTTCACGGAGGCCCGAATGCACCGAGCTCTTGCATTTCCTCTGCCGCTTGCGCTTTCTGTGGAAGTTTTCTGTAGAATGTCTTCCTATATTGAGCAAATATTTGCATAATAGTATGCTTACAAATTCTATTATCAACTAATTCCCAAGGACTACAGACCCGTAATCCACCCATTTGTCAACTGCATTCTATGAACACTGGAAGTAAACTTTATACCAATAACACTTTTGGGAATTAAAATGAATTTACTATTTTACCAAATTGTAGATAAAAACCTGGAGACAAGGACATTTTAAGAGCTCCAATTGAAAACTTCAAAATACCAATTAAATTCCATTTCCGTTACATCTTTATTACGCAGAACGAAGGGAGGGGAGCCAACATTTTTAGTCCAAAAGTGAACTCTAATAAAAGGATTTCCCAAATACAGTTTGATTTTTATTTCTTGTAACAAGAAGATGATTTAGGTCAATGATAAATTGCAGAATCAAACCAAATGTTTACAAAATTATTAGCGTGAAATTTGTAGTTTCATACAGAATACAGGAATACAGAGCTTTATTTGTCATTCGGTACCGAGGTACCGAACAAAATTACATTGCAGTCACACACAAAAAAAAAAGAACACAAGACACATGACCCCAACACAAACATCCATCACAGTGACTCCAAACACCCCCTCACTGTGATGGAGGCAACAAAACTTCCACTCTCTTCCCCACGCCCACGGACAGACAGCTCGTCCCCGACCGACCCGCACAGTCCCCGCAAGGGGATGGAAGTCCCCGCGGCCGAGCCGCACCGGGCGCTGAAAAGTCAACAACTGTAAAACTATCATCAATCACCATAATTAATCTGCAAATATCAGCAACCACATATCTAGTTAAGTGCAGAAATTCCAAATGGCATTTTCTTTTTCTACTGCAGAAGGTGGTTTACATAGGGCACAAAATGCTGGAGTACCTCAGCGGATCAGGCAGCATCTCAGGAGAACATGGACAGGTGATGTTTGAGGTCAGGACCCTTCTTCAGACAAAGCTGGAAGACAGGAGGGGTGGGACAAAGCCTGGCAGGTAATAGGCTGAGGAGGGTTCCTTGATAGGCAGATGGTTGGACAAAGGATAGAGATGAAACGATGAAAGGTGTAAGACAAGAGGATTAGGTGTGAGTTCAGGTGGGGCATAAGGAATGGAGATTGGGAATGGGGGGGGGGGGGGGGGGTTAAATGAGGGAAGAAGGGAATGAGGTAGGATTATGTATTTACCTAAAATTGGTGAATTCATTGTTAATATCGTTGGGTTCTAATCTACCTAACCCAAAGATGAAATAATAAAATGCTGGAGTAACTCAGCAGGTCAGGCAACATCCCTAGTGAACATGGATAGGCCCCCCTCCTTCTCCCATCGTTTTGTCTACTCCACTGCTCCCCCCTCCACCGCAATCTCCCCTGTGTTGCCGACATCTTCGAAGGTGGGCGCCTCGGTGCGAGTTGGAGGAGAAGGTGGCGGTGGAGTGGCGGGGCCCCACATCCGACAGGAAAATGTGATAAATGTGAGGTCACTTTGGCGCCAAAGATTGGAAAGACTGGGCTTGTATTCACTGGAGTTTAGAAGGATGAGAGGGGATCTTTTGAAACGTATAAAATGATAAAAGGACTGGACAAGCTAGATGCAGGAAAAGTATTCCCAATGTTGGGGGAAGTCCAGAACCAAGGGCCACAGTCTAAGAATAAAGGCCATTTAAAACTGAGATTTTTCACCCAGAGGGTTCTGAATTTGTGGAATTCTCTGCCACAGTAAGCAGTGGAAGCTAATTCACTGGATGGATTGAAAGGAAAGTTAGATAGAGCCCTAGGGGAGAAGGCAGGCACGGATTACTGTTTGTGGATGATTAGCCATGATCATAATGAATGGCGGTGCTGGCTCGAAGGGGCAAATGGCCTCCTACTGCACCTATTTTCTATGTTTCTATGAAAATGCGGCAGGTGGTGAGAGGGGAGGGAGCCTCAAGGTGGCCGAGCACGTCCTGTTGTCGGCAACGGCCAGGGGCACCAACATGAGCCTCAACACCAGCCATGTCAACCAGACCATGTGCCAGACGTAGAGCCAGGTGCAGAGTCGGCAGCTTCGGTTGGTCAATCAAAATCCATTACAATGCTATCTGTTAAAATGACGTTTTACTGTATTCCTTGAAGTGCAAGATACTGAGGGGCGGTCTTACAAAGATTTGTAAATTCATGAGGGTAAGAGATAGGGTGAATGCAGTCTTTCAGTGAGTGTCGGGGAATCAAAAATAAGAGGAAATATGTGTAAGGTGAAAGGGTTAAGATTTAATATGAACCTGAGGGACAATTTTGTCACTCAGATGTTGGGGTGTATATGGAACAAGCTGCCAGAGGTAGTTGAGGCAGATACTATAACACCATTTTTTTTTTAGATTTAGAGATACTGCGCGGAAACAGGCCCTTCGGCCCACCGAGTCCGTGCCGCCCAGCGATCCCCGCACATTAACACTATTCTACACACACTAGGGACAATTTTTTACATTTACCCAGTCAATTAACCTACATACCTGTACGTCTTTGGAGTGTTGGAAGATCTCGGAGAAAACCCACGCAGGTCACAGGGAGAACGTACAAACTCCGTACAGACGGCTCCCATAGTCAGGAACGAACCTGAGTCTCCGGCGCTGCATTCGCTGCAAGGCAGCAACTCTACCGCTGTGCCACTGTGTCGCCATTTAAAAGACATTTGGACAGGTAAATGGATAGGAAAGGTTTATAGGGATATGGGCCAAAAGTTGTCAGATTGGGACCAGCTTAGTACAGGCATATTGTGAGGTTATTCACTTTGGAAGTAAGAATAGAAAGGCAGATTATTATCTGAATGGTGTCAAGTTAGGAAGAGGGGATGTTCAACGAGATCTGGGTGTCCTAGTGCATCAGTCACTGAAAGGAAGCATGCAGGTACAGCAGGCAGTGAAGAAAGCCAATGGAATGTTGGCCTTCATAACAAGAGGAGTTGAGTATAGGAGCAAAGAGGTCCTTCTACAGTTGTACCGGGCCCTGGTGAGACCGCACCTGGAGTACTGTGTGCAGTTTTGGTCTCCAAATTTGAGGAAGGATATTCTTGCTATTGAGGGCGTGCAGCGTAGGTTCACTAGGTTAATTCCCGGAATGGCGGGACTGTCGTATGTTGAAAGGCTGGAGCAATTAGGCTTGTATACACTGGAATTTAGAAGGATGAGGGGGGATCTTATTGAAACATATAAGATAATTAGGGGATTGGACACATTAGAGGCAGGAAACATGTTCCCAATGTTGGGGGAGTCCAGAACAAGGGGCCACAGTTTAAGAATAAGGGGTAGGCCATTTAGAACGGAGATGAGGAAGAACTTTTTCAGTCAGAGAGTGGTGAAGGTGTGGAATTCTCTGCCTCAGAAGACAGTGGAGGCCAGTTCGTTGGATGCTTTCAAGAGAGAGCTGGATAGAGCTCTTAAGGATAGCAGAGTGAGGGGGTATGGGGAGAAGGCAGGAACGGGGTACTGATTGAGAGTGATCAGCCATGATCGCATTGAATGGCGGTGCTGGCTCGAAGGGCTGAATGGCCTACTCCTGCACCTATTGTCTATTGTCTATTGCTCGGCATGGAGAAATTGGGCCAAAGGGCCTGTTACCGTGCTGTTAGACTCTATAACTCCAAATGAATTTGAAGGAAAGTGAATGGATTAACCAAGGAAACAATTATTTGCTGCAAAAGTTTGGAAACTGTCATGCTTGAAGGATCCAAATTTGGGAAGCACTGTTCATTTCACCCTATCTTTACCGATAGAAATGTATCAAAAGGGGACAATAACTTTATAAATTGTAATGGGAGAAAAAACTTAAGTTCTTTCTACCTTCTGATTCTTCCATTGACTCTTCAGATTCATTCTTTTCACTGGATCTTGTTGCACACACTTCATATCCAGAAGGCAAGCTCACGGTATAGACTTTTCTGCCTTCAGGAACAATTTGTGCAGCATCTGTGGAAGATTGGAACTTTCTTTTTGTATTTTCTCCACTTGTTATTCCAAGTTACTTAAAAAAAGCTCATGATTCAAGTTGTCAACATTTAAACACAAAATAAATGCACAGTTTAAGGCCGTGTAGGAAAGGAAGTACACGTTCTAGCTCTCAAGCCTGCTCCACCATTCAGAAGGATCAGTGCAGATGGAACGTTCAAGTCCACTTTCCTATCCTTTCACTATAACCCACAATTTATTCACTGTAGGAATGTACCTACTTTAGATTTAAATATATCCAAAGACACCGCACATATAGTTCTCTGAAGCAGAGTTCCAAGGACATACAACCATCAGAAAGACGAAATTCATCTTCATCTCATTCTTAAATAGGTGTCCCTCTCTTCAAAGGCCACAACACTTAGTTATGAGCTCTTCTACAAGAGGTGCTGGCTCGAAGGGCCGAATGGCCTCCTCCTGCACCTATTGTCTATTGACATATTTGCATTACCCTGTCAAGTCCTTCGCTATTTCCTTACATTTCAATAAATACGTCTCTCATTCTTCGCAACTCCAATGAGTACCACACAGTCCCAAGCCCCATAACCATTCCTTGGAGGATAACCCCGCTACACTTCTTTCGTAGTCAACTACACTAATCAAAAGTGGCAATTGGTGCTTCAGATACCGTAGTTGACGCTTTGCTGCAAATTTTGCCAGTTCCGTAGAACTACCCAGGGTGCACGATGAGGACGTAAAGCAACTCCCACTCCACTCCACTATACTTGTGGTTATTCCAGTTTATACTTGGATCAGTCATAGAACATAGGAAAGTACAGTACAGGAACAGGCCCTTTGGCCCACAATGTCTGTGCTGAGCATGATGCCAAGATAATCCAACCTCAACTGCCTGCAGCTATTACATAATCCTCCATTCCCTACAAATCCACATGCCTATCCAGAGCCACTTAAGCAACCCTATTGTACCTGCCTCCACCATCACCCTTGCGGCATGGTCCACCATCACCCTTGTGGCATGCCTCCACCATCACCCTTGTGGCATGCCTCCACCATCACCCTTGCGGCATGGTCCAGGCTTCCATCATCCTCTGTGTAAAAAATCTTGACCCACACATCTCGGACATTCGGCCCATCAAGTCTACTCTGCCATTCAATCATGGCTGATCTAACTTTCCCTCTCAACCCCATTCTCCTCCTCATAACCCCTGACACCCGTTCCAGTAAAGAATTGATTGATTGATTGATTGAAGGGGTAGAATTTAATTGTCAATCCTACCAAATTTGGGGCGGCACAGTGATGCAGCGGTAGAGTTGCTGCCTTATAGGGCCAGAGACCCTGGTTCGATCCTGATCTCTTTTACACCTTGTCCCTCTCACCGTAATGCCCTCTAATCTCTTACATTTCCACCTTGGAAAAAAGATTGTGACTGTCTTCCCAATCTATGCTGCTTATATATTTCTGTCTACCCAATCTATGCTGCTTATATATTTCTGTCTACCCAATCTATGCTGCTTATATATTTCTGTCTACCTAATCTATGCTGCTTATATATTTCTGTCACGTCTCCCTCATAATCTTATATCCTTATATCAAGTCTCCCTTCAACCTCCAGCATTCCTGAGAAAACAAACCAAGTTTGTCCCAAGGTCCCTTCGTAGCTAATACCCCCTAATTCAGACAGAATTTTGGTAAACTCCAAAACCTCCACATCATTCCTATAATGGAACAACCATAACTGCATGCAATGTTCCAAATGTAGGCTGGCCAAAGTTTTGGTCAGGATTCAAGAGAGTCAAGACTGTTCAATTTTCAAGTGTACCGAAATGAAATCATGTAATTCTTACTTGCAGCAGAACAACAGATTTGTAAACACATTACTTAATAGACAACATAATAAACAAAAAAAAATCGATTAATAAAACACACAAATATAGTGCAAAACAAAACAACGCTCAGAGTCCCTATTGCAACCAAGACAGATTGTAGTACAAAGGTTAGTTCGACTTTGTGGTGTTAAATAGTCTGGTTGTTGGGAAGAAGCCGTTCTGAACCTGGACGTCATGGTTTTCGGACTCCTTTACCTTCTTCCCAATGATAGGAATGAAATGCAATCGTGGCCAGGGAGGTGTGGGTCTCTGATGTAGCTGGCTGCTTTTTTGAAGCAGAGTCTCCTATAGATCCCTTCAATGTTGGGGAGGTCAGTACCGGGCAGTGTCCACCACTTTTTGTAATCTTCATTCCTGGGCATTCGAGTTTCCGAACCAGGCCATGATGTAACTAGTCAATATGTTCTCTACTATATACATGTGGAAGTTCAAGAGAGTATTTGTTGATATGCTGAATCTCCTCAATCTTAGTAAAGTAAAGGCGTTAATGGACTTTCTTCATGATTGCATTAGTGTGCTGGGTCCAGGACAGATCTTCAGAGATATGCAAGTCTAGGGATTTGTAGTTGTTGATTCTCTCCACCACTGTCCCGTTGATGGATTTATTTGTGGTTTGTGGATCCACGGCCTTCCTCTTCTGAAGTCAACAATCAGCTCTTTGGTTGAAACAAAGGTTGTTATTCTAGCACCATTCAATCGTATGAATGAATGAATAAGTTTATTGGCCAAGTATGTGCATATTCAAGGAATGTGCCTTGGTGCTCCGCTCACAAATGACAACACAAACATACAGTTAACAATTAAGAATAAAGCACAACCACATCAAAACAATAAGGATACAACATTACCGTCCAAACATGTGGGTGAAAATAAACCAGAGCAAAAAAGAGACTACAGAATTTGGTTATTGAGTAGAACTAACACTCGTGGAAAAAAGCTGTTTTTATGTGTGGCTGTGGCTACTTTGACAGTCCAGAGTCACCTTCCAGAGGGAAGCGCTTCGAAGAGTTTGTGGCCAGGGTGAGAGGGGTCAGAGATGATCTTGCCCACTCGCTTCCTGACCCTTGCAGTGTACAGTTCGTCAATGGGGGGGAAAGTTGCAGCCAACAACCATCTCAGCTGTGCGAACGATCCGTTGCAGCCTCCGGATGTCGTGTTTGGTGGCTGAGCCAAACCAGACCATGATGAAGAAGGTGAGGACGGACTCAATGATAGCAGTATAGGATTGGACCATCATTGCCTGTGGCAGATTGTGTTTCTTCAGTTGCCGCAGGAAGTACATCCTCTGTTGGGTCTTTTTGACTGTGGAGTCGATGGTGGCCCCCCATTTAAGGTCCCTGGAGATGATGGTTCCAAGGAACTTAAATGACTCCACAGATGGTGGATGACTCCACCATCAAATGACTCACAGGTTGATGGTGAGTGGGGGGAAGGGGAGGGGGATCTCTTCGAAAGTCTACAATTAGTTCCACTGTCTTGAGAGCATTGAGCTCCAGATTGTTGCGATGGCACCAGGATGCCAGCTGTGTCACTTCCCATCTGTAGGCAGATTCCTCCCCATCCTGGATCAGTCCAATCAGGGTCGTGTTATCCGCAAACTTGAGGAGCTTGACAGAGGAGTCTGTGGAGGTGCAGTCGTTGGTGTAGAGAGAGTAAAGGAGAGGGGAGAGTACGCAGCCTTGCGGTGCTCCTATGCTGAGGGTCTACGGGTCCGAGATGTGCTTTCCCAGCCTCGCATGCTGCTTCCTGTCCGTCAGGAAGTTGATGATCCACTGACAGAGGGGTTCAGGCACAGTCAGCTGGGAGACTTTGGAGTGTAGTAGCTCTGGCACAATGGTGTTAAAAGCAGAGCTAAAGTCCACAAACAGAATCCTGGCATAGGTCCCCTGGCGGTCTAGGTGCAGGCCTAGATTGACTGCGTCGTCCACCGATCTATTGGCCCTGTATGCAAACTGCAGGGGGTCCAGTAGGGGGTTTGAGATGTTTTTCAGCTGGGCCAGCACAAGTCTTTCAAAGGTCTTCATGACTGCAGAGGTAAGTGCGACAAGCCTGGAGTCATTAAGACCAGTGATCCTTGTCTTTTTGGGTACAGGGACAATAGTGGAGACCTTGAAGCATCTGGTCTCCCAAATAAGCTTGTTAGGCAGATGCAGAGGGGGTGGTTCTGGGACGCCAGAATGCACTGCTGAGACTACTGGAGACGTCGTGGGTCCAATCAGCGAAACGTCGATGAAAGTAGGTGCCCACTTGACAACCCCAATGACGTGTCTGCCTAGTCTTTCTCAACATCGGAGGAGCATAGGTGAGTGCATAAGCCTCCCATCACCACCGGGAGCAAGTTGACATTTGGCACTTTGGATTTCTAACATCTTGTCCTGTGTATTTGGAAACTATCTAATTTTTACATCTAGGTCATTTGCATACATCACAAACAGCAGAGATACCCGTGGGAATCCAATGATCTTAAGTTCTGTATCCATTTGACCAAGTCATTATGAATCCCATGCATCTTAATCTTTCGGATCAGCCTACCATGTGAAACTTTAACAACTTTACTAAATCACGTAGGCAACATTCACTGCTGTACTCTCATCAATTACCTTCATCTCTTCCTTACAAATCTCTATCGAGTTAGTAAGTCACAAAGCCAACAGGAAGGTATAATCCACAGAAATAAAGTGGATAAATGCCGGAGCATAGACAACTGGCAAAGATAATGCAATATTATTAGATTATTATCAGTTTGTAAAATGGCATGTTCATAATGTTATTTGAGCAGATATCTACCAGAACTCATTTGTTGCAACATAAATACATTGTTCAACTGTTACCTATTCGGTCTTTCTTAGTTGTTTTTCTTTCCGCTTCGCTCTGTTCCTGCTTTGCCCTTGATTCTTTTATCTTTTCTTCAAGAGGTGATGAACAATATAACTTCTTTAATACCCTTTGCTTGAATGCTGCAGAATAGCAAGAAAAGCAATGAATAAATATACAACAGAATAGGCAAATCCACATACATCAGAAATTATTCAATCAAGAATCCAGGTACTGTTATGAGAAATCTACACTCCAAAGCCACTTTAACCTTCCTTACACGATGGCTCGGTTTCTGGTGGCTGCGGTGTAATGTAATTTTGCCGAAGCTGTACAAGGCTAGGGTAGCAAGGCTTAACTGATCAAGACCATGATTAAGCAAGGTTGTATTCATAGAAACATAGAAAATAGGTGCAGGAGGAGGCCATTCAGCCCTTCGAGCCAGCACTGCCATTCATTGTGATCATGGCAGATCATCCGCAATCAGTAACCCGTGCCTGCCTTCTCCCCATATCCCTTTATTCCGCTTGCCCAAGAGCTCTATCTAACTCTCTTTTAAATCATCCAGTGTATTGGCCTCCACTGCCTTCTGTGGCAGAGAATTCCACAAATTTTCAGTAATCATCCATGCTATTTTTAAGATCTATTTTTATGGATCCTGACTGCATCCAGTTTTTTTTTCTAAGCTTTTTATTTTTGACTTCTCAACATCGCTTCCGGAAACATTGTACGTTCAGCTCAGATTTAAAGCCCATTATAATAAATGCTCTATTCTTTCATGAGGTTTTGTCGAAATATAAACATTCACTGAAGCATCTTATGCTGCTGTTAGGTAGGGTATTCCACAATTAATTTTGTTATCAAAGTCTCTTTCTTGCACAGGTGTTCATTCCTCTAAATGTAGTAAATGAAACACCAGCAGTTAAGGACCATCCAACTCAAAAGAATTAACAGATGTATTTGAGGATACTGTAGGAAGCTAGAGAAGAAATTGCAAGCGCCCTGCCTGAGATATAGGAATCATCATTAGATATCGGTACGGTTACGGAAGTCTGGAGGGTAGCTAATGACGTGCCTCCATGTAAGAGGTTCTGCAGGGAAAATCCTGGGAACTGTAGGCAAGTGAACCTAACGTCTCTGGGAGACAATAGACAATAGGTGCAAGAGTAGGGCATTCGGCCCTTCGAGCCAGCACCACCATTCAATGTGATCATGGCTCATCGTTCTCAATCAGTACCCCGCTCCTGCCTTCTCCCCATACCCCCTGACTCCGCTATCTTTAAGAGCTCTATCTAGCTCTCTCTTGAAAGCATCCAGAGAATTGGCCTCCACTGCCTTCTGAGGCAGAGAATTCCACAGATTTACAACTCTCTGAGTGAAAACGTTTTTCCTCATCTCTGTTCTAAATGGCCTACCCCATATTCTTAAACTGTGGCTCCTGGTTCTGGTCTCCCCTAACATTGGGAACATGTTTCCTGCCTCTAGCGTGTCCAATCCCTTAATAATCTTATTTGTTTCAATAAGATCCCAGTCTTTCAACATACGACAGTCCTGCCATTCCGGGAATTAACCAAGTGAACCTACGCTGCACGCCCTCAATAGCAAGAATATCCTTCCTCAAATTTGGAGACCAAAACTGCACACAGTACTCCAGGTGCAGTCTCAATAGGGCCCTGTACAACTGCAGAAGGACCTCTTTGCTCCTATACTCAACTCCTCTTGTAATGAAGGCCAACATTCCATTGGCTTTCTTCACTGCCTGCTGTACCTGCATGCTTCCTTTCAGTGACTGATGCACTAGGGCACCCAGATCTCGTTGCATGTCCCCTTTTCCTAACTTGACACCATTCAGATAATACTCTGCCTTCCTATTCTTACCACCAAAGTGGATAAGCTCACTTATCCACATTAAACTGCATCTGCCATGCATCCGCCCACTCACACAACCTGTCCAAGTCACCCTGCAACCTCATAGCATCTTCCTCACAGTTCACACTACCACCCAGCTTTGTATCATCTGCAAATTTGCTAATGGTACTTTTAATCCCTTCATCCAAGTCATTAATGTATATTGTAAATAGCTGCGGTCCCAGCACCGAGCCTTGTGGTACCCCACTAGTCACCGCCTCCCATTCTGAAAGGGACACATTTATCCCCACTCTTTGCTTTCTGTCTGCCAACCAATTTTCTATCCATGTCAGTACCCTACCACCAATACCAAGTGCTGTAATTTTGCCCACTAATCTCCTATGTGGGACCTTGTCGAAGGCTTTCTGAAAGTCAAGGTACACTACATCCACCGGCTCTCCCCTGTCCATTTTCCTAGTTACACCCTCAAAAAATTCCAGAAGATTAATCAAGCATGATTTCCCCTTCGTAAATCCATGCTGACACGGAACGATCCTGTTACTGCTATCCAAATGCTCTACAATTTCATCTTTTATAATTGACTCCAGCATCTTCCCCACCACCGATGTCAGACTAACTGGTCTATAATTTCCTGTTTTCTCTCTCCCTCCTTTCTTAAAAAGTGGGATAACATTAGCTACCCTCCAATCCACAGGAACTGATCTTGAATCTATAGATCATTGGAAAATGATCACCAATGCGTCCATGATTTCTAGAGCCACCTCCTTAAGTACCCTGGGATGGAGACCATCGGGCCCTGGGATTTATCAGCCTTCAGTTCCATCAGTCTACCCAACACCATTTCCTGCCTAATGTGAATTTCCTTCAGTTCCTCCATCACCCTAGGATCTCCGGCCACTAGAAGATTGTTTGTATCTACCTTAGTGAAGACAGATCCAAAGTACCGGTTCAACTCGTCTGCCATTTTTTTGTTCCCCATAATAAATTCACCTGCTTCTGTCTTCAAGGGACCCACATTTGCCTTAACTATTTTTTTCCTCTTCACGTACCTAAAGAAGCATACTATCCTCCTTTATATTATTGGCTAGCTTACCTTCGTACCTCATCTTTTCTCCCTGTATTGCCTTTTCAGTTATCTTCTGTTGCTCTTCAGAGTCCCAATCCTCTGGTTTCCCGCTCTTCTTTGCTATGTTATACTTCTCTTTTATTTTTATGCTGTCCTTGACTTCCCTTGTCAGCCACGGGCACCTCTTACTCCCATTAGAATCTTTCCTCCTCTTTGGGATGAATTGATCCTGCAACTTCTGCATTATTCCCAGGAATACCTGCCATTGCTGTTCCACCGTTTTCCCTGCTATGTTCTCCTTCCAGTCAAATCTGGCCAGCTCCTGCCTCATGCCTCTATAATCCCCTTTGCTATACTGTAATACTGACACTTCTGATTTTCCCTTCTCCGTCTCAATTTGTAGATTAAAACTTATCATATTATGATCACTGCCTCCTAATGGCTCTTTTACCTTGAGTTCCCTTATCAAATCAGGTTCATTACACAGCACTAAATCCAGTATTGCCTTCTTCCTGGTAGGCTCCAGTACAAGCTGTTCTAAAAATCCATCTCGGAGGCACTCCACAAACCCCCTTTCCTGGGGTCCAGTACCAACCCGATTTTCCCAGTCTACCTGCATGTTGAAATCTCCCGTAACCACCGTAACATTACATTTGCGACATGCCAATTTTAACTCTTGATTCAACTTGCACCCTATGTCCAGGCTACTGTTTGGGGGTCTGTAGATAACTCCCAATAGGGTAAGTTACTGCAGCGTATTCTGAGGAATATGCATTTGACAAGACAGTGACTGATTAGGAGTAGTCAGAACTAATCTCTGCCCACATTACGCCTGTATCTTTCTTTCCCTTGCTTATTTCTGTGTGTGCAAATGCCTGTCATTTTTTAAATAATACCAAATTCCATCATCTCCTCGACCGTCACATTCCAGATAGCAATCACGTGTTGAAACTTCTCCTCAGATTCCCCTTTAAAACGCTTTTCTCTTACATTAAATCATTGTCCTATTGTTTTTGATACCCATATTATTAGAAAGGGTTTGACCATGTACCCCATCTATTGCTCTCATAATTTTATATTATCTCAATTAAGTCACTGGTCAGCCTCCTTTGCTTCAGGGAAAACAAGCACAGCCATAAACTGAGGTGAGAAGAAGCTTTTTCACCTAGAGAGTTGTCAATGTGTTAGATAGAGCTCTCGGGGCTAGTGGAATCAAGGGATATGGGGAGAAGGCAGGCACAGGTTACTGATTGTGGATGTTCAGCCATGATCACAATGAATGGCGCTGCTGGCTCGAAGGCCCAATGGCCTCCGCCTGCACTTATTTTCTATGTTTCTATGTTTTCTAAAAGTCTGTCACCTTAAGCACTCCTCCAATCCAGGCAATATCCTGGTCAATCTCTCTCCAACATCCTTCCAATGTTGTGGCAACCAGAATTGCACACAAGACTCCGAGTGCAGTCTAACCAATGTTTTGTAATGGTCAAGTCTAGTTGGATTTATTGCCATACGCACAAGTACAGTGAGGTACATTGGAAATCTTGCTTACGGCAGCATCACAGGCACGTGGTCAACACACAAAAACATAAATGCACAGAAATATATATAAAAGCATACATAAATTCTGTGATACAGTGAAAGAAAGAAAATTATGTAAAAGCAAGGCATTAGTGCAAAACCAAGTAGAAAGAAGATGGTAGTTCAGGAGGAGGCTCTTAATGTTCCATTGCCGAAGCAGAAGAAGGGTTGTGGAGCATAGTTGAAGAACCTGATCGTTGTAGGAAAGTTCCTGAAGGTGGCTTCCCACCTGGTGGTAGCAGCGGGACGAGAGCTGTACCTAATGGTGGGGCTATTCCATGATACATAACATCGACTTGAGGAAATACCTCATGTGGATGGTTTAAGGTTGAGGATCATACATCACAGAAACAGGATGAAGATAGACACAAGATGCTGGAGTAACTCAGCAGGACAGGCAGCATCTCTGGATAGAAGGAATGGGTGACGTTTCAGGTCAAGACCCTTCTTCAGACTGAGAGTCAGGGGAGAGGGAGACACAGAGATAAGGAAGTGTAAAGTGTGAGAACGAGACATCAAAGGGGATGGAAGTCAAGGAAAGTGTAGAATAGGTCATTGTCAGCTAGAAGATGGTGACAACAAAGCACACAGAGATAAAATTTAAACTAGGCGACAGTCAGACTGGTCAGAGAACTAGTGAGGAGGAGGACTGGAGAGAAAGGGAAAGCAAACGTTAGAGAACCCAATATTTATACTATTGGGGTGCAAGCTGCCCAAGCAAAATGTGAGGTGCTGTTCTTGCAATTTGCACTGGATCTCACTCTGACAGTGGAGGGGACCCAGGATAGGTCAGTATGGGAATGGGAGAGGGTGTTAATGTGTTTAGGTAGGTTTAGGTGGACTGAGCGGAGGTGTTCAGCGAAATGATCGCTGACCTTGCGCTTGGGTAAGGGTTAGCCAAGCGCAGGTCATTCTCGTAAACCTCCTCTGGACCATCTCCAATGCCAACACATCCTTCCAAAGTGCCCCCAATGCTGTCTGACCAGAGCCTTATAAAGTCTCAACATATTAAAATCACCTTTAAGAATCGGCGAGTGTTTTTTGTTAGGTCAGTGTGCTGATGATTGCGGAGGCAGGACAAAGCTTGACACAAGCGCCCGTTTCTTTTGAGCAAGTGACAGAGTAGCAAATAAAAAGGCATTGTACAACAGAGCGGCCTGTTTGGAGCAGCGCCATGTTGAGGAAAAGTGCACTTGAGGCTTTGGTTCGAGAGGCTTCGGTGAGAAGGACAAAGAAGAAGAGTGCTGACCTGTCAAGCCCAGAGCAGCAGCACGGGGGAAATGCACAACTCTTATGGTCTTAAGGTCATAAGTGATAGAAACATAATTAGGCCATTTGGCCCATCAAGTCTACTCTGCCGTTTAATCATGGCTAATCTATCTCTCCCTCCTAACCCCAATCTCCTGCCTTCTGCCGATAACCTCTGACACCCGAACAAATCAGGAATCTATCTATCTTTGCCTTAAAAATATCCACTGACCTGGCCTCCACAGCCTTCTATGGCAAAGAATTGTAGAGATTCATCACCATCAAAGAAAAACAGACCCTTCGACCCACCGAGTCTGTGCCAGCCAGCGATCACCCCATACACTAACCAACAAACACTAGGGACAATATTACAACTTACTGAAGCTAATTAACCTAAAAAACCTGTACGCCTTTGGAGGAAACCAGAGCAGACAGAGGGAGAACCTACAAACTCCGTACAGACAGCACTCTAGGTCAGGATCGAACACGGGTAAGGCAGCATTGTGCCACTGTGCCTGGTCTTGGGCAGAACTGTCACACAACCAAGCTGTAATACAATCAAACCGTAATGCTTTCTACGGGACATTTATACGAGTCACTAGAGCACTCACGTGCTTTCTTGGCTGTTGCATCCATTTCCACATCCACACCATTGATGCTGATTGGGAATATATTCCACCATGCTAACTAAAATTGATAATAAGCTTAAGACAGACACAAAAAGCTGGAGTAACTCAGCAAGACAGGCATCTCTGGAGAGAAGGAATTTTTTTAAGGCAGAGATAGATTTTTCATTAGTACAGGCGTCAGAGGTTAGAGAGTCATAGAGTGATACAGTATGGAAACAGGCCCTTCGGCCCAACTTGCCAATACTGCCAACATGTCCCAGCAACACGAGTCCCACCTGCCTGCGCTTGGTCCATATCCCTCCAAACGTCCTATCCATGTACCTGTCTAACTGTTCCTTAAACATTGGGATAGTCCCAGCCTCAACTACCTCCTCTGGCAGCTTGTTCCATACACCCACCACCCTATGTGTGAAAAGGTTACCCCTCAGATTCCCATTAAATCATTCCCCTTCACCATGAACCTATGTCCTCTGATCCTCGATTCCCCTTCTCTTTGGGTGGGAAGGAATGAGTTAACTAGGGAATTGCAGAGGGAACAGTCTCCGCGGAAGGTGGAAATGGGAAAATGTGGCCAGTGGTGGGACCCCGTTGGTGGTGGCGAAAATGTCGGAGGATTATATTTTGCATGCGATGGCTGATGGGGTGGAAGGTGAGGACTAGGGGGACTCTGTCTCTGTTGCCACTAGGGGGAGGGGAGCAAGGGCGGAGCTGCGGGGTATCGAGGAGACACATGTGAGGGCCTCATCTATGATGGGAGAGGGGAACCGTTCCCTAAAGAATAACATCTCGGATGTTCTGGTATGAACACCTCATCTTGGGCACAGATGTGGAAGAATTGGGAGTAGGGGATAGTCTTTGCAGGAAGCATGGTGGGAGAAGTGTAGTCAAGATAGTTGTGGGAGTCAGTGGATTTGTAATAGACGTCAATTTTAATGCCTATTTTGATGCTTTTGTTGTTGGACTGTGGGTGACTGAATTTCGTCCAATTTGGATGACAATAAAGCTATCTTGAATCTTGAATCTCCAGTGATGGAGACTGTGAGATGAAGAAAGGGGAGGGAGGTGTCGGAGATGGTTCGTGACAGTCAGTGCAGGATGGAAATTACAAGTGAATTTGAGTGCCAAATAATAAGCTTGTTCATCTTGTTGACATTGAACGAGAGGTTATTTGGACTATCCTTGATCGGACTTTGCTGGCTTTATCTTGCACTAAACTTCATTCCCTTATGTATCTATAGACTGTAAGTGTCTTGATTGTAATAATGTCTGTTTCTGCTGACTGGATGGCATGCAACAAAAGCTTTTCACTGTACCTCGGTACACATGACAATAAACTAAATTAAACTTGTCCTGTCAACATGTCGCTAAGTTCTCTATCTCATATACTCCATTTTATCACCCTTCCCACTCAGCTCAGCACAGTGGTGTCACAAGCTTGTAGATAGAAAGAGTTGACTGTGGCCCCACGATGAGTTTAAAGGAAGGGACTGAGAAACGCATTTTTGCAGGGCACAGGAGTTGAGAATTATTGTGGAGGGAACGCCGTTACTTGGTCCCACACCAGGTCCAGCAACCGTCAGGAAACGACCCGCAAAAACCCTCCTCATCCCACCTCAGCGACGGAGCAGTGCGGACCCCGTGGCCATCCCTCCTCCCAGTGCCTCACCCTGCGCCCTGTCCACCATCGCAGGCCGCTCCTGCTGCTGGATTGCTCCGCTCTGGGAGCTCTCCGTTCTGGGATGGTTTCCACTGCTGGGATGGCTCCGCTCCGGCTCCGCTCCACACTGGAATGGCTCCGCTCTGGGATCTTTTCTGCTTTCCACTGCACAACCGCCAACAGCTGGGCTATCAGGTTTCGCTCGCGTGGGTACTGGTTGCAAAAGGGTTGTTTAGATTTTTACGTGGGCAAGTTTGGTGAGATGATCCATGTCCAAGTTGTTGAGCTGTGACTTGAAGAGTTGACAAGGTTGGTGCACATCTGGTGGTGCCGGGAAGGATGTTCCACTCTGGGATAGTCCATGGATATAGTGACTGGAGCTAGCTGTTTTTGTTTGCTCTAATTCTGGGATCCGCTCTGGGATGGTTCCCGCTGCTGGGATCACTCCACTCTGGGATGGTTCCCGCTGCTGGGATGGTTCCCGCTGCTGGGATCACTCCACTCTGGGATGGTTCCCGCTGCTGGGATCACTCCACTCTGGGATGGTTCCCGCTGCTGGGATCACTCCACTCTGGGATGGTTCCCGCTGCTGGGATCACTCCACTCTGGGATGGTTCCCGCTGCTGGGATCACTCCACTCTGGGATGGTTCCCGCTGCTGGGATCACTCCACTCTGGGATGGTTCCCGCTGCTGGGATCACTCCACTCTGGGATGGTTCCCGCTGCTGGGATCACTCCACTCTGGGATGGTTCCCGCTGCTGGGATCACTCCACTCTGGGATGGTTCCCGCTGCTGGGATCACTCCACTCTGGGATGGTTCCCGCTGCTGGGATCACTCCACTCTGGGATGGTTCCCGCTGCTGGGATCACTCCACTCTGGGATGGTTCCCGCTGCTGGGATCACTCCACTCTGGGATGGTTCCCGCTGCTGGGATCACTCCACTCTGGGATGGTTCCCGCTGCTGGGATCACTCCACTCTGGGATGGTTCCCGCTGCTGGGATCACTCTACTCTGGGATGGTTCCCGCTGCTGGGATCACTCCACTCTGGGATGGTTCCCGCTGCTGGGATGGCTCCGCTCCGTCTCCGCTCCACACTGGGATCACTCCGCTCCGGTCCCGGCCTAGACCCTCCGTTCTCTCCACCCGGCGCTCCGGGGTGACGTCACGCTGAGCTCCAGGCAGGTCGCGTGACCACACTCTGGCGTATGGTTGGCTGCCCCGCTCGGTGGGCGGGAGATCTGCAAACGCTGCCCAGCGCCCCGGCATCCCGTCGACGTCATCGCCGGTAACCCGCGCGTGTTTGACGCCGGCCGCCGTGACCGTTAGGTGAAGTGCGCGTGCGCGTGCGCGTGCCCGGCCGCCGTGGCCGTTGGGGGATGCGCGCGCCGTGACCGTTGGGGAGGCGCGCGCACGTGCGCGGGTGCCGGCGCGCGCTGGCCGAGGCTGTCCAGGTTAGCGGCGGCGACGGCGACACCACCATCACCATGGCGGCGCTGAAGAAGGTAACCGTTCACCTGGGCGGTACGTTCCCACACACGCCCCCTGCTCCCGGCTTCTGGTGCCGGCCGGCGGCTCGGGGGCGGAGCTCTGCCGTGGGTCGGCCCCGAGGGCGGGCTCCAGGTGTTTGCCCCGGGCCGTGGGTCGCCCCCTCCCCCCCCCCGGGGCGGGGATGGCGTGGAAGATGGGGTAGAACAGGACAGGGCAGGGCAGGGGAGCGGAGGGCACGGGATGAGGTTGGTGAGGAGCAGGGTTGAGCAGGGACACGGCAGGACAGGGCAGAGTCTGGTGCTGGTAGGGGCAGGGGATGGGGATGGGGTACTAGTGGGGGCAGGGAGGGGGTGGGGTGCTGGGGAGGGGATGGGGTACTGGGGAGGGGAGGGGGTGCTGGGGATGGGGTGCTGGGGAGGGGAGGGGGTGCTGGGGAGGGGAGGGGGTGCTGGGGAGGGGAGGGGGTGTTGGGGATGGGGTGCTGGGGAGGGGAGGGGTGCTGGGGAGGGGATGGGGTGCTGGGGAGGGGAGGGGGTGTTGGGGATGGGGTGCTGGGGAGGGGAGGGGTGCTGCGGAGGGGATGGGGTGTTGGGGATGGGGTGCTGGGGAGGGGAGGGGTGCTGGGGAGGGGATGGGGTGCTGGGGAGGGGAGGGGGTGCTGGGGAGGGGAGGGGGTGTTGGGGATGGGGTGCTGGGGAGGGGAGGGGTGCTGGGGAGGGGAGGGGGTGCTGGGGAGGGGAGGGGGTGCTGGGGAGGGGAGGGGGTGTTGGGGATGGGGTGCTGGGGAGGGGAGGGGTGCTGGGGAGGGGAGGGGGTGCTGGGGAGGGGAGGGGGTGCTGGGGAGGGGAGGGGGTGTTGGGGATGGGGTGCTGGGGAGGGGAGGGGTGCTGGGGAGGGGATGGGGTGCTGGGGAGGGCAGGTGTGGCGGAGTGCTGGATGCGCAGAATGAGAGAAACTGAAGGACAGGACGACCCGATGAGTTTAAAGTTTGAAGGCGGGTATCGGCCGATGGGGCTAAAGTCTGAAAACTTGCTTTGATAGTGTATTAAACCGGTCACATCAAAGAGGATGGTTTTCCTTACTACCAGGATGGTTTACTACCATCGCTGAGATTTCTGACACAGGTTGGTGTTTATTGACATTGATGTTGCAGCAGAGGTTCCGACAGCAGGAGTTAACTTGGGTTATTTTGCCGGAAGGCTGTGTATTGAACAGCAGAGGGCAGCGCTATCTCAGCAAGGATTGACTGAAATGCTGGGGCAATTCATCGGGTCAGATTTTATAAGAAAATAACTGCAGATGCTGGTACAAATCGATTTATTCACAAAATGCTGGAGTAACTCAGCAGGTCAGGCAGCATCTCGGGAGAAGGAGACCCTTCTTCAGACTGATGCTGCCTAAACCGCTGAATTAGTTCAGTTACTCTGGTTCATAAATGTTAGCATGGGATTGGTCAAAATACCATGGTGAATGAGTAACAGTAGGTGAAGAATTATTAGATATAATTAATTTTGTCATTTATGAAAGGATGATTTCACTTATTAACAATATGTTTGGGTGAGGGTCACTGAGTTGTGCTCAGCTTTCAGGATCAGGCTATTACTTGAGACAAAAGTAAATGAAAATGTATCATATCATATCATATCATATATATATATACAGCGGGGAAACAGGCCTTTTCGGCCCACTAAGTCCGCGCCGCCCAGCGATCCCCGTACATTAACACTATCCTACACCCACTAGGGACAATTTTTACATTTACCCAGCCAATTAACCTACATACCCACGCAGGTTTTCTCCGAGATCTTCGGTTTCCTCCCACACTCCAAAGACGTACAGGTATGTAGGTTAATTGGCTGGGTAAATGTAAAAATTGTCCCTAGTGGGTGTAGGATAGTGTTAATGTACGGGGATCGCTGGGCGGCGCGGACTTGGTGGGCCGAAAAGGCCTGTTTCCGCGCTGTATATATATATATGATATGATATGATATGATACATTTTCATTTACTTTTGTCTCAAGTAATAGCCTGATCCTGAAAGCTGAGCACAACTCAGTGACCCTCACCCAAACGTATCATTCGTTTTCACATTCTGGTATTAATTTTACAGGATACAAATAAAGATAGAAGCTGTTATCAGGGGGTACGGGGAGAAGGCAGAAACGGGGTACTGATTGAGAATGATCAGCCATGATCACATTGAATGGTGGTGCTGGCTCGAAGGGCCGAATGGCCTCCTCCTGCACCTATTGTCTATTGTCTATCAGCTTTTGCATCATTAGTTGCTTCCTTTTTTTAAACTGGATGATTTGTATCCATATTTTAAAGTTAATTCACTGTTTCTTAATCATGATAACATTGCCTGCCATTGCATTCTGAAACTGGGATGACATGGCCTATAATTTGCAGAAGCATTTAAGTTAATAGTGATTATTCTTGATTTGCTGCCTGGATGTTGCTCTGCAGATTGGAACTAGGACATTAAACAATTGCAGCAAGACTGAAAGGTACTGAAATGTGAAATTTCCAAACATTCAAAACCTCCCTCAAGAAAAATTACCCAATGATTAACAGCTTAGATTATTTTGCTTCTCTGCAATGACCTCAATTAAAGTTCAAAGAATGAAGAATGAATTATTTAGTCAGAGGGTGGTGAATCTGTGGAATTATTTGCCACAGAAGGCTGTGGAGGCCAAGCCATTGGATATTTTTAAGGCAGAGATGGATAGATTCTTGATTAGTATGGGTGTCAGAGGTTATGGGGAAAAGGAAGGAGAATAGGGTTAGGAGGGAGAGATAGATTAGCCATGTGTAGGAAAGAAAACTGCAGATGCTGGTTTAAATCGAAGGTAGACAAAATGCTGGAGTAACTCAGCGGATCAGGCAGCATCTCTACAGAGAAGGAAGGGTGACATTTCGGGTCGAGACCCTAATTCATAACCGATGTCAGGGGCGGGGGCGGGACAAAGATAGGATGTAGTAGGAGACAGGAAGACTAGTGGGAGTACTGGGAAGGGGAGGGGAAAGAAAGGAACAGGAACTATCTGAAGTTTAGCCATGATTAGCCATGATTGAATGGTGGAGTAGACTTGATGGGCTGAATGGCCTAATTCTATTCCTATTCCTTGTGAGCTTGTGAGTAGGTCTGTGAGTTGTGTATGATGAGCTATTCTTCCAGTTTGTGTGTGGCCTCGCTCTGTCAGTGGAGGAGGCCGAGGACAAGACAGGTCGGAAAGGGAGTCCATCTGGTCCAGGAGACATCTACCTTCAGACCATTTTGCTTCTCAAACATCATCTCAGTAATAGCGACTGCACTCACTTCTGCCCCTTGACTCTTGAATTTCTAGCATGTTGCTGGTATCTTCCACAGTGAAGATTAACGCAAAAAAATTATTCAGTTCATCCACAATTTCTTTGCTCCCCATTTCTACTTCCCCAGTGTGGCGGCTCCCAAGGGTTGGGCCGAACCACTACAGACCCCTCGGCACCCAACATCGCCCGGATGGATGGGTGAGCCAGCCCGTGGACCACGTCGAACACCCTCCAGCGCCATGCGGCAGGGACGATGGGGCGCGGCTGACCTGCCGACACATCGCACAGTATCGTCGCTCCTCCGGGGCCGAGGGGGACATCCTCAAGGCGGAGGCCAGAGATGGCAGTCCGGTAGGCGGGCATCTCCCCGTCCGTTAGCTGGGCCTCCGCCAGGGCAGAATAATCAATGCCGGGCGCCACTTCTAAAACGGCATTGACGGCGGGGCGAGACAACGCGTCGGCCGGGCGCCACTCCAGGAGATCGGTCTACCCTGCCGTCGTTTCGACCCCTGCACATTGTGGGCCCTCTCCCGCCGTCCCGGGGCATCACCCACCTCCTCACGATGGTGGACCGCTTCACGCGGTGGCCGGAGGCCATACTGCTGGCCGACACAGCCACAGCTACATGAGCTCGTGCGTTAGCCGCGCACTGGATTGCTCGCTTTGGGGTGCCGGTGGTCATCTCATTGGACCGGGGGCCACAGTTCACCTCTGAGCTGTGGGCGGCCATGGCCCACCTGTTGGACGTGCGGCTGCACCGCACCACGGCCTATCACCCGCAGGCAAATGGCCTGGTGGAGAGGTTCCACCAGCAGCTGAAGACAGCGCTGAAGGCGCGACTCTCCGGCCCCGACTGGATGGACGAGCTACCATGGGTCTTGCTGGGCATCCGGACTGCGCCCAAGGAGGACCTGGCTTCATCATCAGCGGAGCTCGTATACGGGTCACCGCTCACGGTGCCCGGGGAGTTCGTGCCCTCGTTGCCGGGGCGAGAGGAACCGCCCTCATCCACCCTACAGCGCCTACGAGAGCGAGTTGGGAAGCTCGCACCGGTGCCAACGTCCCGCCATGGGACATTCCGCCCTTACGTGCCATCGGCCCTCCGGGACTGCGCCTTTGTGTTCCTGCGTCGTGATGCCCACCGGACGCCACTCCAGAGGCCATATGAGGGCCCGTACCGGGTGCTGGAGCACGGACAGACAACCTTTGTCTTGGACATGGGGGGCCGGCCGGAGGCCGTGTCAATTGACCGCTTGAAGCCGGCCCACTTAGACTTCGACCAACCGGTGCGGGTTGCCCAGCCTCGGCCACGAGGTCGCCCCCCCCTTGCGGGTCCAACCACCTGTCTCGCCAATTGTCCCTCCAACTGTGCCTCCGCCGGCCCCTCTATCGACCGATTTTCGTACGAGGTCCGGTCGGGTTGTGCTACCACCAGTGCGTTTCGTGCCTCCGGATCTGGGGGGGGGGGGTCCTGTGGCGGCTCCCAAGGGTCGGGCCAAACCACTACCGACCCCTCGGCACGGGAATGGACCAGTCCAGGGGGGCGGTCCTTTGCTACGTATATAAGGACGAGGTTTTGGGCGTGAGTTCATTCCAGCAGACTTGACCGGTCTGATAACTGAGTAATAATAAAACCGAACGTCCCGAAATACCCGGCTTCTCACCTTTATTTCGGGCCTCTTCCGACGCGCCACACCAGCATCATTAGCCAGCAGTCCAATCTCCATTCTTGCCTCACTTTTACTCTTTATATATTTGGGAAAAAAATGTTTTGGTATTCCCAACAGAATTCGTTTTATGCTCGGAAACAGAGGATGATAGATTGGAGGCCTGTGACTTGTGTTGTGCCACAGGGATGTATGTTGGCCCCATTGTTGTTCATCATTTATTTAATGATTTGGATGTGACTGTACTACCCATGGTTAGTAAGTTTGCAGATAACGCTAAAATGAGTGTTAGAGTGAGTGAGGAATGCTGTCAAAATTATAATGGGATTTTGATTATTCAGTTCAGTGTTCAGTTTAGTTTATTGTCACCAAAATCGAGGTACAGTGAAAAGCTTTTGTTGCATGCTAACCAGTCAGAATGACAATACATGATTACAATCGATCCATTCACAGTGTATAGATACATGATGAGAGAAAAACGTTTAATACAAGGTAAAGCCAGTAAAGTCTGATCAAAGAAAGGTAGCTAATTAAGTAGACGAAGAAATGGCAAATAGCATTCAATTCAGATAGATTTTTGGAGTTAATGTGGGGTAAAACTTTCAGAATCAATGGGAGAGCCCAAGGGGTGTTGAACAACACATAAACTTTGGAAAACAAGTACATACTTCCTTCATATTGACTTCACAAGTACACAGTTCTGACAAAGCCTTTGGCAGTCTTTGATGAACACTTGCAATATTGTGTTTTAAATGAGAATGACTTTCATTTGGTCTTTTAAGAGATTGAAGGGATTAAAAGTACCATTAGCAAATTTGCAGATGATACTAAGCTGGGGGGTAGTGTGAATTGTGAGGAAGATGCAATAAGGCTGCAGGGTGACTTGGACAGGTTGTGTGAGTGGCAGATGCAGTTTAATGTAGATAAGTGTGAGGTTATTCACTTTGGAAGTAAGAATAGAAAGGCAGATTATTATCTGAATGGTGTCAAGTTAGGAGGAGGGGGAGTTCAACGAGATCTGGGTGTCCTAGTGCATCAGTCAATGAAAGGAAGCATGCAGGTACAGCAGGCAGTGAAGAAAGCCAATGGAATGTTGGCCTTCGTAACAAGAGGAGTTGAGTATAGGAGCAAAGAGGTCCTTCTACAGTTGTACCGGGCCCTGGTGAGACCGCACCTGGAGTACTGTGTGCAGTTTTGGTCTCCAAATTTGAGGAAGGATATTCTTGCTATGGAGGGCGTGCAGCGTAGGTTCACTAGGTTAATTCCAGGAATGGCGGGACTGTCGTATGTTGAAAGGCTGGAGCGATTGGGCTTGTATACACTGGAATTTAGAAGGATGAGGGGGGATCTTATTGAAACATATAAGATAATTAGGGGATAATGTTGGGGGAGTCCAGAACAAGGGGCCACAGTTTAAGAATAAGGGGTAGGCCATTTAGAACGGAGATGAGGAAGAACTTTTTCAGTCAGAGAGTGGTGAAGGTGTGGAATTCTCTGCCTCAGAAGGCAGTGGAGGCCAGTTCGTTGGATGCTTTCAAGAGAGAGCTGGATAGAGCTCTTAAGGATAGCGGAGTGAGGGGGTATGGGGAGAAGGCAGGAACGGGGTACTGATTGAGAGTGATCAGCCATGATCGCATTGAATGGCGGTGCTGGCTCGAAGGGCTGAATGGCCTACTCCTGCACCTATTGTCTATTGTCTATTGTCTAAAAAACTTTTTTTAATTGGAGTAACAGCGGGACAGGCAGTATCTTTGAAGAGAAGGAATGGGTGACGTTTCGGGTCGAGACCCTTCTTCAGACTGATGTCAGGGGAGGGGGCGGGACAGAGATAGAATGTAGTCGGAGACAGGAAGACTGGTGTGAGAACTGGGGAGGGGATGGAGAGAGAAGGCAAGCAAGGGCTATACGAAGTTAAAGAAGTCAAAGTTCATACCGCTGGGATGTAAGCTACCCAAGTGAAATATGAGGTGCTGTTCCTCCAATTTGCGCTGGGTCTCACTCTGACAATGGAGAAGGCCCAAGACAGAAAGGTCAGATTGGGAATGGGGGGGGTGGGGGGGGAGTTAAAGTGCTGGGCAACCGGGAGATCAGGTAGGTTAAGGCCGATTGAGTAAAGGTGTTCAGCGAAACGATCGCCGAGCCTGCGCTTGGTCTCGCCGATGTACAGGAGTTTACACCTGGAACAGCGGATACATTAGATGAGGTTGGAGGAGGTGCAAGTTAACCTCTGCCTCACCTGAAAAGAGTGTCGGGGTCCTTGGATGGAGTCAAGGGGGGAGGTAAAGGGACAGGTGTTGCATCTCCTGCGGTTGCAGGGGAAAGTACCTGGGGAAGGGGTGGTTTGAATGACAATAGACAATAGGTTCAGGAGGAGGCCATTCGGCCCTTCGAGCCAGCACCGTCATTCAATGTGATCATGGCTGATCATTCTCAATCAGTACCCCGTTCCTGCCTTCTCCCCATACCCCCTGACTCCGCTATCCTTAAGAGCTCTATCTAGCTCTCTCTTGAATGCATTCAGAGAATTGGCCTCCACTGCCTTCTGAGGCAGAGAATTCCACAGATTCACAACTCTCTGACTGAAAAAGTTTTTCCTCATCTCAGTTCTAAATGGCCTACCTCGTATTCTTAAACTGTGGACCCTTGTTCTGGACTCCCCCAACATTGGGAACATGTTTCCTGCCTCTAACGTGTCCAACCCCTTAATAATCTTATTAATGGGAAGGGACGAGTTGACCAGGGAGATGTGGAGGGAACGGTCTCTGCGGAAAGCAGAAAGGTGTGGAGATGCGAAGATGTGGTCAATAGTGGGATCCCATTGAAGGTGGCAAAAATGTTGGATAATATGCTGTCTGCGACGGCTGATGGGGTGGAAACTCGCCTTCTACCCCATCAACCGTTGTCCTCGCCTTCCCCCCCATCAGCCATCGCATACAGCATAATCCTCTAATATTTTCCCTACTCTCAATTTCTTCGTCTCCGCCACATCTGCCCTCATGATGAGTGTGGAAACATCCACATCCAAGACCTCAAGAAATTGCAGAAACCTGTGGACGTAGCTCAGACCATCACACAAATCAACCTCCCTTCCATTGTCTGCATCTACACTTCATGTTGCTTTGGCAAGGCCACCAGCATAATCAAGGACCAGTCTCACCCCAGTCACTCGCTCTTCCTCCTCTTTCTCATCAGGTAATAGGTACAAATGTTTGAAAATGAACACCTCCAAATTCAGGGACAGTTTCTTCCAAGCTGTTATCGGGCAACTAAACAGTCCTCTCATCAGCTACAGTGTGGCCCTGACCTCCCCTTTATTTTGACAGTCAACACAGTCATCCCCACGAAACTCATCACCAATAGCCTGGAACTGAACCTCTGTACCTCCCTTTACAACTCCATCCTTGACTTCCTCATCAGCAGACCTCAATCAGTGTGAATCGGTAACTTCCTCACTCTTTCTGACCTGTCAGTCAGTCCATTTAGTTTATTGTCACGTGACCAAGGTTCAGTAAAAACCTTTTATTGCGTGCTATCCAATGAGCAGAAAGATAATACATAGAAACATAGAAAATAGGTGCAGGAGTAGACCATTCAGCCCTTCGAGCCAGCACCGGCATTCAATATGATCATGGCTGATCATCCAAAATCAGTACCCCGTTCCAGCCTTTTCCCCATATCCCTTGATTCCCTTAGCCCTAAGAGCTGAATATAACTCTCTCTTAAAGACATCCAGTGAATTGGCCTCCACGGCCTTCTGTGGCAGAGAATTCCATAGATTCACAAAATGGGTGAAAATGTTTTTCCTCATCTCAGTCCTAAGTGGCCTACCCCTTATTCTTAAACTGTGACCCCTGGTTCTGGAATCCCCCAACATTGGGAACATGTTTCCTGCATCTACCTTGTCCAATCCTCTAAGAATTTTATATTTTTCTATAGGCTCTCATCCTGCCAAATTCCAAAGAATACAAGCCCAGTCGACCCATTCTATGTCAGTCCCGCCATCCCGGGAATTAACCTAGTGAACCTACGCTGTACTCCCTCAATAGCAATAATGTCCTTCCTCAAATTAGGAGAACAAAATTGCACATAATACTCCAGGTGCGGTCTCACCAGGGCCCTGTACAACTGCAGTAGAACCTCCTTGCTCCTAAACTCAAATCCTTTCGCAATGAAGGCCAACATGCCATTAGCTTTCTTCACTACCTGTTGTACCTGCATGCTTACCTTCATGACTACAATCGAGCCACTTACAGTCTAAAGATACACGATAAGGGAATAACGTGTAGTGCAAGGTAAAGCCAGCAAAATCTGATCAAGGAAAGTCTGAGGGTCACCAAAGAGGTAGATAGTAGTTCAGCATTGCTCTCTGGTTGTGGTAGGATGATTCAGTTGCCTGAAAACAGCTGGGAAGAAACTGTCCATGAATCTGGAGGTGTGTGTTTTCACACTTCTATCCCTTTGGCCCGATGGGAAAGGGGCGATGAGGGAGCGGCCAGGGTGCGACTCATCCTTGATTATGCTGCTAGCCTTGCCGAGGCAACGTGAGCTATAAATGGAGTCAATAGAAGGGAAGTTTATTTGTGCTATTTGCCAATGACAGCACTGTTGTTAATATCTCAGATGAATTGCCCTTGGCCCAGCACATAAATGCTACCATGCAGATGATGTGCCAGTGCCTCTCTACCTTATAATTTTAAAGATATTCAGTATGCCATTGAATACTAAAAAAAACGTTCCCAGACGCACTGTAGAAAGTATCCTGACTGGTTACATCATGGTCTGGTACAGCAATTCCAATCGGGATGCAAGAGACTGCAGAGAATAGTGGACTCCACCCAGTTCACCATGGACACAGCCCTCCCCTCCAGTGAAACCATCTACACGAGGTGCTGCCTTAAGAAGGTGGCATTTATCATCAATGAACCCCACTATCGGGTAAGGCCCTCTTCTCACTGCTACCACTTGGAGGTACAGAAGCCTGAAGTCCCACCAGGTTCATGAACAGCTCCTTTCCTATAACCATGTGGTTCTTAACCAACCCGTCAAATCTGAACAATACGTAGGGAATGACTATTTCCGACCAATTCCTTGTTTTATAGAAACATAGAAAATCTTTTTCTTCTCATTGGCTTGTAGAATTTATGTCCAATTTCTGTTGTGTGGATGGTCTGATCTATGTGTTTATGATGCTGCTGGAAGGAAGCTTTTCATTGTGCAATCAACAAACTGCTAGAGGAAGTCAGCAGATCGGGCAGCATGTGTTGAGGAAAATAGATAGATGACATTTTGGGTTTGGACGCTTCTTGAGATTAATGGAGTAGAAGGAAGATCGCTGGTAGTAAGAAGTGGGGGAAATGGGTGGAGCAAGATCTGGCAAGTGATTGGTGGATCCAGGTAAGGAGGGGTCGATAGGCAAATGAATCAGGTGGAGAAAAAAATGGGTTGAAATAGTTACCATGAGTAGAGGTGAGAAACAGAGAAGAGACAAGGGTGTAAATGGTAGAATCAGATAAGAAAGGAAGGTGGGGAGTGAAATGTCGAGCCAATGGAAGGATCGCGAGTTTTCCTTTTTTGTCATCTTCACTTATCACCTCCAGTCTTGTTTACTAACTCTGCTTCTTTCCTCCACCTTTTTCTACCAGCTATCTCCCCTCCAGTCCATCAGTTTGAAGAGGCGCCCAAACCGATGGTTATCTGTCCATTCCTGATTTAAGTGCTGCCTAATCCACTGAGTATTTCCAGCACCTTTTTTCACTCAAGGTTCCAGCATTTGCAGTCTCATGTCTCCAAAATGTGGCTTGTAGCTGTACCTCACATTGGTTGTCCATATGACAATAAACTTAACTTGATCTCTTTCATTATACAGGAACATTTTTCCTGGCAGGTTGAATGTATTCCAGGAATGTTTGATAATAAATCAGTACAAAGTCCTTTGTCTAAGTATTTGAAGCACAGTAAGCCCTGCAAAATGTTTTATTGGTAAAAACTAGAGTGCAAAGCTGCTTTATCAAAGAAAGATGAGGGAATGCTGTGTGCTCAGTTTCACAGAGACATGGCTCACTCCCAGCTCCCCAAACTCACCCATTCCAGCCTGAGGGATTCTCCATTCATCACACAGAGGCATCAGGGAAAGAAAAAAAGTGGTGGCATCTGCCTCATGGTAATCTCTTTGTGGTGCTCAGACGTAGTGGTCCAGTTCCTGCTCTCCACACCTGGAACACCTAGCGTTGAAGTGCCATCCCTTCTACTTCCCGAGGGCGTTAATTTCTATCATAGAGTCATAAAGTGATGCAGTGTGGAAACAGCCCTTCGGCCTAACCTGGCCACATCAGCCAACATGTCCCAACTACACTAGACCAACCTGACAGCATTTGGTCCATATCCCTCCAAAGTTGTCCTAGCCGTATACCTATCTAACTGCTTCTTAAATGTTAGGATAATCCCTGCCTCAACTACCTCATCTGGAAGCTTGTTCCATGTATCCACCACCCTTTGTGTGAAAAAGATACCCTGCAGGTTCCTATTAAATCTTTTCCCCTTCACCTTAAACCTATGTCCTCTGGTCCTCGATTCACCTACTCTGGGCAAGAGATTCTGTACATCTACCCGATCTATTCCTCTCATGCTTCCTGCCTCTAGCGTGTTCAATCCCTTAATAATCTTATATGTTTCAATAAGATCCCCTCTCATCCTTCTAAATTCCAGTGTATACAAGCCCAGTCGCTCCAGTCTTTCAACATACAACAGTCCCGCCAAAACTGGTGCGGACCGACTGGGTGGAGATTTTGTGGACATTTTCAATCTCTCATTACTGAGATCTGAGGTTCCCACCTGCTTTAAAAGGCATCAATAATACCTGTGCCGAGGAAGAGTAAGGTGACGTGCCTAAATGACTACCAGCCCGTTGCAATAACGTCTGTTGTGATGAAGTGTTTTGAGAGTTTGGTTATGGTGCATACCTATTCCTACCTCGGCAAGAACTCAGAGCCTCTACAATTTGCATACTGCCATGGTGGATCAACGGGTAATGTGATCTTGCTAGCACTCCACCTGCACTGGACCACTTAAACAATAAAAACACATTTGTCAGGCTGTTCATACAATACAGCTTGGCGTTCAACACCATCATACTCCAAACTTGTTTCTAAGGTCTGAGAACTAGGCCTCCATGCATTCCTTTGCAACTGGACCCTCAACTTCCTCAACAGAACACAAATCAGTATGAGTTAGCAACAACATTTCCTCCTCAATGACCATCAGCACAGGGGCAACTCGCGGCTGCATTGTTTGCCTCCTGCTCCACTTACTCTATACCAATGACTGCGTAGTTGGACACAGTTCCAACTCCATTTTAAAATTCACCACTACACCATTTTTGTGGGACGAATTATGGATAATGATGAGCCAGTGTCGGAGGAAGATTGATCGTCTGTTTGAATGATGCCAGAACAACCTTGACCTCAACATCGGTAAAACCATGAAATTGAGTGTTGACTTTAAAAGAGGAAGGTTGAGGATCCACAAACCTGTCTTCATCAAAGGGTTGGTGGTGGAGAGAGTCAAAAACATCAGGTTCCTGGACATGCATATCTCTGTAGATCTGTCCAGGATCCAGCACATAGATGCAATTATCAAGAAGGCCCAACTATGCCTCTACTTCCTTGCAAAATTGGGGAGATTTGTTAAGTTGATGAATACTCTCTTGAACTTCTACAGGTGTACGGTAGAGAGCTCACTGACCGATTGCATCATGCCTGGTTCGGCAATTTGAATGCCCAGGAATGAAAGATATTGCGAAAAGTGGTGAACAGTGCCCACTCCATCACGGGTACTGACCGCCCCATTGAAGGGATATATAGGAGGTACTATCTCAAAAACCTAGCCAGCATGATCAAGGTTGCACACCACCCCGGAATCATAACGTCCAGGTTCAGGAATATCTTCCCAATGACCATCAGGCTATTGAACACTACAAACTTCCAATATACTGCAAATTGATTTGGTTTTACTGGGGACTTTGGGCTTATGTTTTTGGCATTGTATTGGGATTTTTATTTCTTTGTTATTTTTTATGTTTGTTTATTATATTATGTATTGAGTACTGTGTTTACAAAGCTGTCGAACTGCTGCAAGTGAGACTTTCATTGTTCCATTTCGGTACATATGACAATAAAACGCTCTTGACTCTTGGACTTGCAGCCTTACAAGTCATCTTCCCTGTTCAGTAAAATACTGGCCTAACTGCACCACTTAACGATCTGAAGTCCATCTCCCTCCATATTCTTGCCTATCAAAAATGTCTTGCCCGCTGGTCTTTGATATTTCCTCCCTGGAGAAAAAAGATTCTGACTGCCTATCCTACCTATGCCTCACATAATTTTATATATTTCTATCAGGTTTCCTCTCAACCTCTGGTGTTCCAGAGAAAACTATCCATCCGTCCAATCGCTCCTTATGAATAATATCCTCCAACCAAGGCAGCATTCTGGTAATCACTTCTGCATCCTCTCAAGTCTCCATATCCTGTTACAGGGTGATCAGAACTGCACACAATATTCCAAAGCAAAACACAACTGGAGGAACTCAGTGGATCAAGTTCCTGCAGCACTTTGAATTAGCTTATGATCCCAGCATCTGCAGTCCCTTTTTTTCCCACAATATCTAAATGCAGCCTGCACCAAGCCCAATAAAACTGCAACCTGATTCCCAGATATATGAAAATCCCTGACAAATCAAGGCAAGCATACCATACCCCTCCCTTGCCACTCAATCTAGTTGTGTTGCCACATTTAAAGATCTATGCACTTGGACTGCAAGATCCCTCTGTACATCAATGCTGTTAAAGCATATGACATTAACCGCACACTTCTGGTTTCACTTAGACATAGAACACAGAACACTACAGCACAAGAACAGGCTCTTTGGCCCACAATGTCTGAGCTGACCATCTTGCCAAGTTTTATGTATTAACTCCACATTCCTGCATTCCCTACATATCCATGTGCCTATCCAAAAGACTCTTAAATGCCACTATCGTATGTGCCTCCACCACAACCCCAAGCAACGCTTTCCAGACACTTGCCACACTCTGCGTTTATATATTTAAAAATCTTTGCCCATTTCACCTTTAACTTGTGCCCTCTGGTATTGATTTTTCCATCCTAGGAAAAAGGTAATGACTGACTAGTCTACCTATGCCTCTCATAATTTTATATACTTCTATCGGCACTCCCCCTTCTGTGTTCCAGAGAAAACAATCCAAGCCTGTCCAACATCTGAACTTGTGGGGATGCAATATCCTGGCAGGCAGGTTCAATAGTGCTACACGGGTGGGTGTAAATTAGATTGGCAGGGGTGGGTCACCTCTCACCTGCCACAGTGCTACATAGGAATGCACCTCTGCCAATCTAGTTTATGTAAGGTGATGAAAGGAAGTTCAGTGGACAGAATAGGCAAGGTATTGACAGGGAGCGAGGGAGGAGTGTTGGTTTAAATTGCACACATTTTAATGCGAGAGGGCTGATGGGTAAGGCAGATGAACATGGGCTTGGAAAAGTACTTGCGTCTGGGATGTTGTAGCCATTACAGAAACTTGGTTAAGAGAGGAATGGGATTGGCAGCTTAATGGGGATTTAAGGAATACTGGCAGCTGGAATTATTTGAAGAAGTAAAGAGTAGGACAGACAAATGAGAGTCAGAGGATGTTGTTTACCTAGGTTTTCGGAAAGTCTTTGATAAGGTGCCACATGTGAGGCCGCAAAGGAAGATAAAGCCCAAGGTGTGAAAGGGCAGGTACTAGCATGGACAACAGGTTGGATGGATGGCAGCAGCCAAAGAGTGGCATTAAATAGGGCTTTTTCTGGTTGGCTGCCAGTGACTAGCGGAGTTCTGTAAGGGTCGAGGTGGGGCTGCTACTCTTCACATTGTGTATTAATGATTTGGACGAGGGGATTGAAGGTTTTGTGGTTAAGTTTGTGGAAGGTGCGCAAAGAGTGGGGATAAATGGGTCCCTTTCCGAATGGCAGGCAGTAACTAGTGGGGTACCACAAGGCTCGGTGCTGGGACCGCAGCTATTTACAATATACATTAATGACTTGGATGAAGGGATTAAAAGTACCATTAGCAAATTTGCAGATAATACAACGCTGGGGTGTAGTGTGAACTGTGAGGAAGATGCTATGAGGTTGCAGGGTGACTTGAACAGGTTGTGTGAGTGGGTGGATGCATGGCAGATGAAGTTTAATGTGGATAAGTGTGAGGTTATCCACTTTGGTGGTAAGAATAGGAAGGCAGAGTATTATCTGAATGGTGTCAAGTTAGGAAAAGGGGACGTACAACGAGATCTGGGTGTCCTAGTGCATCCGTCACTGAAAGGAAGCATGCAGGTACAGCAGGCAGTGAAGAAAGCCAATGGAATGTTGGCCTTCATAACAAGAGGAGTTGAGTATAGGAGCAAAGAGGTCCTTCTGCAGTTGTACAGGGCCCTAGTGAGACCGCACCTGGAGTACTGTGTGCAGTTTTGGTCTCTAAATTTGAGGAAGGATATTCTTGCTATTGAGGGTGTGCAGCGTAGGTTTACTAAGTTAATTCCCGGAATGGTGGGACTGTCATATGTTGAAAGACTGGAGCGACTAGGCTTGTATACACTGGAATTTAGAAGGATGAGAGGGGATCTTATCGAAACGTATAAGATTATTAAGGGGTTGGACACGTTAGAGGCAGGAAACATATTCCCAATGTTGGGGGAGTCCAGAACAAGGGGCCACAGTTTAAGAATAAGGGGTAGGCTATTTAGAACGGAGATGAGGATAAAGTTTTTCAGTCAGAGAGTTGTGAATCTGTGGAATTCTCTGCCTCAGAAGGCAGTGGAGGCCGATTCTCTGAATGCATTCAAGAGAGAGCTAGATAGAGCTCTTAAGGATAGTGGAGTCAGGGGGTATGGGAAGAAGGCAGGAACGGGGTACTGATTGAGAATGATCATCCATTATCACATTGAATGGCGGTGCTAGCTCGAAGGGCCGAATGGCCTACTCCTGCACCTATTGTCTATTGTCTATGATATGAAAATAAGTGGAGGGGCAGGTAGTGTAAAGAAAGCAGGGACTGTGCAGAAGGACTTGGACAGGTTGGGAGAGTGGGCAGAGAAGTGGCAGATGGAATATAGTGTGGCAAAATGCATTTTGTCATGCATTTTGCTGGTCGGAGTAAAGGCGTAGACTATTTTCTAATGGTCAATAGTCAATATAGTCAATAGTCGTTTATTTGTTACATACACATAAATGTGTAGTAAAATGAAACATTACCCGCAGTTGAACAATAAGACCAATAAGATTAATCAATAAAAATGCAATAACACATACAATCACAACTAACACCAAACAAAAAGAAACATCCATCACAGTGAGTCTCCTCCAGTCCCTCCTCACTGTGATGGAAGGCCAAAATGTCTTTTTCTCTTCCCTGCCGTCTTGTCCCGCGGTCAGGCTGTTGGATTTGCCACGTCGGGGCGGTCGGGGCTCCCGATATTGAAGCCGCCGCTGGGCGGTGAAAGGTCCACGGCCTATTTCAGGCCGCGCCGGACGGTGAAAGGTCCGTGGCGGGCCGACCCAAGCCCCGCGATTCGGGGCGGGCGAACACGCTGCCTCTGCCGCTGCCGGAGCTCCCGATGTCGGCCCCCATCCAGGGGCCTGCGGGCTTCCGACGTCCACGCGGCCCGCGCCGGAGCCTCCGGAGACGAGTCGCAGCCGCGCCCGCAGCATCCGCAGGCAGCCAGCGCCGCAGGTGGTGAGTCCGCGCCGCGGGCTCTGCGAACCAGAGCCCCAGGTGAATGGCCGGTGGTAGGCCGCAACGGGAACGGAGACACGACACAGAACAAAGGTCACGTCTCCGTTCTGGAGAGAGAATGTTACAGTTCCCGTTCCCTCCCACCCCCCCCCCAAAACATAACATACAAACATAACATAACACAATGGGGAGAGAATCCAAAAATCGGAGGTGCAAAGGGTTTTGGGAAAATTCCCATAAAGTTAATCTGCAAGTCGAATCGGTAGTAAAGACGGCAAACGCAATGCTAACATTTATTTTAAGAGGGCATTATACAAAAACAGGGATGTAATGCTGAGGCTCTATAAGGTGCTGGTCAGACCGCATTTGGAGTATTATGAGTAATTTTGGGCACCATAGCTGAGGAAAGATGGCCATAAGGTCATAAGTGAGAAGAACAGAATTAGGCCATTCGTCCCATCAAGTCTGCTCCGCCTTTCAATCATCGCTGATCTATCTCTCCCATCTAATCATCTTCTCCTGCCTTTTCCCCATTACATCTGACACCTGTACTAATCAAGAATCTATCTCTGCCTTAAAAATATCCACTGACTTGCCTCCTAAGCCTTCTGTGACAAAGAATTCCACAGATTCACTGCACTCTGACTAAAGACATTTCTCCTCATCCCCTTCCTTAAAGAATGTCTTTTAATTCTGAGGAAATGACCTCTAGACCTAGACTCTCCCATTAGTGGAAATATCCTCTCCACATCCACTCTGTCCAAACCTTGCACTATTCGGTACTTTTCAATGAGGTCCTCCCTCATTCTTCTAAACTCCAGCGAGTACAGTCCCAGTGCCGGCAAACGCTCATCATGACCTTATGATCTTTTGACCTTATGACCTTAATGTTTCAGGGTAAAGATGCTTTGGGAAAGATAGAGGAGGGGGTGATGATTTATAGATTGAGGATGTGATGGCAGTGGTCAGAGATGACATTACTGATGGTTTGTCCAATGAGGCAACATGGATGGAGCAGAGAAATAAGAGTTGGGAGTATACAAATAGTCAAAGGGAATTAGAAGAGCAAATAAGCCAACAGATTGCAGGCAGCTGCTTGACTAATAAGGTAGTCCAAATGGGGGATTTTAACTTTCCCACTATTGATTGAACTATCACAGTGCAAACGGTTTAGACGAAGCAAAATGTGTCAAATGTATTCAAAAAAGTTTCCTCAGGCAATATGTAGAGGGCCCACATGGGGGAGGACAATGCTTGTTTTGCAGGGATCTTGGGAGGGAGGTTGGAAGGGGAACGTGGATGGTGGTTGTGGATGAGCTTTTTGGGGCCAGTGACTACTGGTCTATTAGGTCTATTAGTTTATGATAAAGACAGGACATGTTAAAATTCAAAATTGGGACAAGTTTTTTGAGGTAAAAGGAACGTCCAGAAAGAGGAATGTTTTTAAAAGTGTACTGACAAGAGTTCAGGAAATGCATGTGATTCGGGTCCTGTTAGAGTGAAGGTCAAGAGGAAGAAGGAGGCATAGTGCAGGTATAGGCAGCTGAAGTCGTTTTGGGAACTGAAGAGCAGGCTAAAGAAGGAAGTCAGGAAGCAGGCAAAAAGGGACAGGAGAGAGTTCTGGCAGATAACATTAAAGATAATCCCAAGAGATTTTCCAATACAATACCATAGGATAGAACTTTATTTACCCTAGGAGGGAAATTGATCTGCCAACAATCATAAAACACAACAAACGTGATGGTAAAATGACGAGTGGAAAGTCCAGAATTGGGGATGTGCAAAGATTGGGGAGAGGGGGGGTGGTGGGGAGGGAATCAGTCTACCCCACGACCGAAGGGGCAGAAAGTTGTACAGTTTGATAGCCACAGGGAAAAAGGATCTCCTTTGGCGTTCTGTCCTGCATTTTGGAGCCAGTCTGTTTGCTGAAGGTGCTCCTGAGGTTGACCAGTGTGTCATGGAGGTGAGTGATCTGTATTGTCCAAGATGCTCCGCAGTTTGAGGTGTATCCTACCTTCAAAAGACCATCTCCACTGAATCCAACTACACCCCCAGGTCGGAGCCAGTCTTCCTGATGAGCTTGTTAATTCTGTTGGTGTCCACGGTCTTCGCCCTGCTGCACCAGCACATGCCAGCAGAGAAGATGGCACTGGTCACCACCGATTGATAAAACATCTGCAGCATCTTACTGCAGAGGTTGAAAGAGCAGAGTCTCTTCAGAAAGTACATGTGGCTCTGTCACTTCTTATATAGTGCCTCAGCATTCCTGGACCAGTCCAGTTTACAGTCCAGGTAAACTCCAAGGTACTTTTACTCCTTGGTAAACTGCACATCCACACCATTGATGGAGACAGGGGCAGGGATGTTCCTCTCCTCCTAAAGTCCACCACTAACTCCTTAGTCTTGTCGGTGTTGAGCTGTAGGTGGTTCAGCCCACACCACACAACAAAGTTGTTGATTACACCTCTGTATTCAGCTTCCCTCCCTTCACTGATGCAGCCCACAATTGCAAAGTTATGCGAAAACTTTTGCAGATGGCAGGAGTCCAAGTTGTATCTGAAGTCCAAGGTGTAGATGGTGAACAGGAAGGGGGAGAGGACCGTCCCCTGTGGGGCCCCTGTGTTGCTCACTACCATGTCCGAGACACAGTTCTGTAGCCTGACTTTTTGTGGTACATACATTTAAGTATGTTAAGGGAAAAAGGGTAACCAGAGAGAGAATAGGGCTCCTCAGGACTCAAAGCAGTCAACTTTGTGTGGATTCACAGTATGTGGGTGAGGTCCTCAATGAGTATTTCACTTCTGTATTTACCGTGGAGGAAGACGTGGACCGGGAACTTGGGCCAGTCAATGGAAGTGCCTTAAGGGCAGTCAGTATTACGGTCGAGGAGCTGCTGAAGATCCTAACATGTATGAAGATGGACAAATGTTCCAGGCCTGATGAGATATGTCCATGGACTCTGTGGAAAACTAGAGAAGAAATTGCAGGTGCCCTGGTTGAGATTTTTGAGTCATTAAATACAGGTGAGGTGTCGGAAGACTGAAGAGTGGCAATGTTGTGCCTCTATTCAAGAAGGGCTACAAGGAAAAGCCTGGGAGCTTTAGGCCTGTCAGTGAAACATCTGTGGTTGGGAGTTACTAGAGAGTATTCTGAGGGATAAGATATATATGCATTTAGATAGACAAGGGCTGATTAGGGATAGTCGGCACGGTTTTATACTTGGGAGATTGTGTCTCATGAATCTTAGGTTTTTTGAAGATGTAACTAAAAAGGTTGAGGGCAGAGATGTAAACGTATGTATGGATTTCAGCAAGCTATTTGATAAGGTTCCGCATGGTAAGCTACCCTGGAAGATTGATCGCAAGGGATCCAGAGAGAGCTGGATAGCGAATTGGCTTCATGAAAGGAAATAGAGCGATTGTGGAAGGTTATTTTTCAAATTGGAGGCCTATGACTAATGGAGTGTCTTGGGGATCAGTGGTGGGCACATTGCAGTTTCGAGGTTTTCTATAAATTATTTGGATGAAAATGCAGAAGGCATGTTTAGTAAGTTTGCAGATTACACTAAAGTGGGTAGTATTATAGATAGCGAAGATGGTTATCAAAATTACAGGAGGATTTTGATCGGCTAGGCAAGTGGACTGAGGAAGGGTTGATGGAGTTTAAGGCAGATAAGTGTGAGGTGTTACATTTTGGGAAGTCGAACCAGGGCAGGGGCTTCAGTGTATGGCAGGGCCCTGGGACAAGGAGCACTGGTACGTAGCTCCCTGAAAGTGGCGTCAAAGGTAGATAGGGTGGTCAGAAGCGCTCGGTACATGGGCTTCATTAATCAGGGTATAGGGTATTGATGTGGGATGTTATGTTACAATTGTACAAGACATTGGTGAGTCTGCTCTTAAAAGTAGTGTGTTCGGTTTGGTCACCCTGCCATAGGAAGGATGTTGTCAAGCTGGAACCAGTGCAGATGAAGATTTACAAGGATGTTGCCAGAACTTGAGTGCCTGAGTAATGGGGAGAGTCAAGCTGGCTAGGAGCTATTCCTTGGAGCACAGGAAGCTGACGAGTGATCTTGTAGAGGTCGATAAAATCACGAGGGGAATAGCTAGGGTGAATGCACAGCCTTTAACCCAGAGTTAGGAAATTAAGAACCAGAGTACATAAGTTTAAGGCGAATGGGGAAAAAATCTCATGGGAACCTGAGGGGCATTTTTTTCTCAGAGGGTGGTGATATATGGAATATGCTGCCAGAGAGGTAGTGAGGCAGGTACTATGACAGGTACTATGTTTAAAAGACATTTGCAGAGGTACTTGGATAGGGAAGCTTTAAAGGAATATAGGCCAAACATGGGCAGGTGGGACTGGATTAGGTGGGGCATCTTGTCGACATTGGCAAATTGGGCCAAAGGACCTGTTTCCATGGTCTATGACCCTATGACCTGGCCTTCACCTGGGAGTGTCCTCGCAGTGCAGCCATGGTTTCTGATTGGGGAATACACGTATCGTCGACATTGGCATACAATCCTACACACAGTTGCCGTTAAACTCTGACAGCAGTGGCATAATGATTAGCCACAGATTATTTGAATATGGACCAGACTACTGACTCAAAGCAGTCTGTTTTCTGAGACTGGTACTGCACGACTCTCTGTATTGAATCCTCCTGCTTCAGATTCTGCATGGAATATGAGCACAACAGGTGATCAGATTCACCATGGGTGCAGTCTGTGAATGGAACGGTATGCGTTTTTCAATGGTTCAATGGTTCAACGGATATTTATTGTCACATATGCAATTAAACATTACACAGTGAAATTCATTTTGTATATATTTCATGCGGCACCATGTTTGGCGCTACTTCATCAAATTCAAAGTCCGGATTCCTGATGGTTGTATAGTAGTGGTCGAGCATGTTTGGGCGTCTGGTTGGGCAGGATTTGTGTTGATAGTATTTTGGCAGCACAATAGACAATAGACAATAGGTGCAGGAGTAGGCCATTCGGCCCTTCGAGCCAGGACCGCCATTCAATGTGATCATGGCTGATCATTCGCAATCAGTACCCCGTTCCTGCTTTCTCCCCATACCCCCTGACTCCGCTATCCTTAAGAGCTCTATCTAGCTCTCTCTTGAATGTATTCAGAGAATTGGCCTCCACTGCCCTCTGAGGCAGAGAATTCCACAGATTCACAACTCTCTGACTAAAAAAGTTTTTCCTCATCTCTGTTCTAAATGGCCTACCCCTTATTCTTAAACTGTGGCCCCTGGTTCTGGACTCCCCCAACATTGGGAACATGTTTCCTGCCTCTAACATGTCCAACCCCTTAATAATCTTATACGTTTCGATAAGATCCCCTCTCATCCTTCTAAATTCCAGTGTATACAAACCTAGTCGCTCCAGTCTTTCAACATATGACAGTCCCACCATTCCGGGAATTAACCTAGTAAACCTACGCTGCACACCCTCAATAGCAAGAATATCCTTCCTCAAATTTGGAGACCAAAACTGCACACAGTACTCCAGGTGCAGTCCCACTAGGGCCCTGTACAACTGCAGAAGGACCTCTTTGCTCCTATACTCAACTCCTCTTGTTATGAATGCCAACATTCCATTGGCTTTCTTCACTGCCTGCTGTACCTGCATGCTTCCTTTCAGTGACTGATGCACTAAGACACCCAGATCACGTTGTACGTCCCCTTTTCCTAACTTGACACCATTCAAATAATAATCTGCCTTCCTATTCTTACCACCAAAGTGGATAACCTCACACCTATCCACATTAAACTGCACCTGCCATGCATCCGCCCACTCACACAACCTGTCCAAGTCACCCTGCAACCTCATAGCATCTTCCTCACAGTTCACACTGCCACCTAGCTTTGTATCATCGGCAAATTTGCTAATGGTACTTTTAATCCCTTCATCCAAGTCATTGATGTATATTGTAAATAGCTGCGGTCCCAACACCGAGCCTTGCGGTACCCCACTAGTCACTGCCTGCCATTCTGAAAGGGACCCATTTATCCCCACTCTTTGCTTTCTGTCTGTCAACCAACTTTCTATCCATGTCAGTACCCTACCTCCAATACCATGTGCTCTAATTTTGCCCACCAATCTCCTATGTGGGACCTTATCGAAGGCTTTCTGAAAGTCGAGGTACACCACATCCACCGGCTCTCCCCTGTCAATTTTCCTAGTTACATCCTCAAAAAATTCCAGTAGATTAGTCAAGCACGATTTCCCCTTCGTAAATCCATGCTGACTCGGAACGATCCTGTTACTGCGATCCAAATGCTCCGCAATTTCGTCTTTTATAATTGACTCCAGCATCTTCCCCACCACTGATGTCAGACTAACTGGTCTATAATTTCCCGTTTTCTCTCTCCCTCCTTTCATGAAAAGTGGGATAACATTAGCTACCCTCCAATCCACAGGAACTGACCCGGAATCTATAGAACATTGGAAAATCATTACTAATGCGTCCACAATTTCTAGAGCCACCTCCTTAAGCACCCTGGGATGCATACCATCAGGCCCTGGGGATTTATCAGCCTTGAATCCCATTAGTCTACCCAAAACTTTTTCCTGCCTAATGTGGATTTCCTCCAGTTCCTCTGTCACCCTAGGATCTCTGGCCACTAGAACATCTGGGAGATTGTTTGTATCCTCCTCAGTGAAGACAGATCCAAAGTACCGGTTCAACTCTTCTGCCATTTCCTTGTTCCCCATAATACATTCCCCTGCTTCTGTCTTCAAGGGACCCACATTTGCCTTGACAATTTTTTCCTCTTCACATACCTAAAAAAGCTTTTACTATCCTCCTTTATATTATTGGCTAGTTTACCCTCGTACCTCATCTTTTCTCCCCGTATTGCCTTTTTAGTTATCTTCTGTTGCTCTTTAAAAGAGTCCCAATCCTCTGGCTTCCCACTCTTCTTTGCTATGTTATACTTCTTCCCTTTTATTTTTATGTTGTCCTTGACTTCCCTTGTCAGCCACGGGTGCCTCTTACTCCCCTTAGAATCTTTCCTCCTCTTTGGGATAAATTGATCCTGCAACTTCTGCATTATTCCCAGGAATACCTGCCATTGCTGTTCCACAGTCTTCCCTGCTAGGGCCTCCTTCCAGTCAATTTTGGCCAACTCCTGCATCATGCCTCTGTAATCCCCTTTGCTATACTGTAATACTGACACCTCCGATTTTCCCTTCTCCCTCTCCATTTGTAGAGTAAAACTTATCATATTGTGGTCACTGCCTCCTAATGGCTCATTTACCTTGAGTCCCCTTATCAGGTCAGGTTCATTACATAACACTAAATCCAGAATTGCCTTCTCCCTGGTAGGCTCCAGTACAAGCTGTTCTAAGAATCCATCTCGGAGGCACTCCACAAACTCTCTTTCCTGGGGTCCATTACCAACCTGATTTTCCCAGTCTACCTGCATGTTGAAATCTCCCATGACCACCGTAGCATTACATTTGTGACATGCCAATTTTAGCTCCTGATTCAACTTGCATCCTATGTCGAGGCTACTGTTTGGGGGCCTGTAGATGACTCCCATTAGGGTCTTTTTACCCTTACAATTCCTCATCTCTATCCATACTGATTCTACATCTCCTGATTCTATGTCACTCCTTGCAAGGGAGTGAATATCATTCCTTACCAACAGAGCTACCCCGCCCCCTCGCCCCACCTGCCTGTTTTTTCTGTACGTTGTGTACCCCTGAATATTCAGTTCCCAGCCCTGGTCCTCTTGTAGCCATGTCTCAGTGATTCCCACAACATCATACTTGCCAATGTCTAACTGAGCCTCAAGCTCATCCACTTTATTTCTTATACTTCGCGCATTTGAATACAACACTTTAACTTCGGTATTTACCTCCCCTCTCACACCGGTCACAATTGGCCCTGACCTTACTCTCATATCCCTTCTAGAACTTCCCTTCCAATTCATATGAGAGTCCTTTACAGTTTCTCCTGTATTCGCTTCCCCTTTAACTCCATCTCCATATTCCCAATTTGTCAACCCCTCCCCCCCACTACTTAGTTTAAAGCCACGCTTGTAGCACTAGCAAACCTGCCTGCCAGAATGTTGGTCCCCCTGCTGTTAAGGTGTAACCCGTCCCTTTTGTACAGGTCACCCCTACCCCAGAAGAGATCCCAGTGGTCCAGAAATCTAAATCCCTGCTCCCTGCACCAGCCCCTCAGCCATACATTCATATCCCCGATCTCTCTGTTCCTGCCCTCACCAGCACGAGGTACAGGCAGCAGTCCAGAGATAACCACACTCGACGTCCTACTTCTCAGTCTTCTTCCTAACTCTCTAAACTCACGCTGCAGTATCTCCTTCTTCTTCCTCCCGACGTCGTTTGTGCCCACATGCACAACTACTTCCGGTTGATCACCTTCCCTCGCTAGGATGTTCTGAAGCCGCTCCGTGATGTCTTGAACCCTGGCACCAGGGAGGCAACAAACCATCCTCGACTCCCGCCTGTCGCCACAGAATCTACTGTCCGTACCTCGGACAATGGAGTCACCGACTACTATGGCTCTTCCTGACTTCGGTCTCCCCGGTCGAGTTTCCTTGCCTGGGATAGAACCGCCAATGCGACTGCCGCTCGGACTGGAAGCGTCTTCTGCCCCAACAGTTCCCAATAGGGTGTACCTGTTTGCAATAGGCACAGCCACCGGGGTCTCCTGTAGTCCACGTTCGCGCCCCCCTGAAACGGTCTCCCACCTTTGCTCGACCTGGACCCTTGGCGTGACAGCCTCACAGTAGGTCCTGTCCAGTAGCACGCTGTTGAGGTTGGCCTGATTGAAGTCCCAGGCTGTTATGGGACTTTGTTTCAGGGCTATTGGTGATGGCATGTAGTTCCTCAACTGCAAGCTTAGCATCAACCTGGAGAGGGGGGGGGGGGGGATGTAGACTGTAGTCAGGATAGTCAAAGTGAATTCCTGTAGCAGGTAGTAGGGACGACACTTCACTGTAAGATATTCCATTTCTAGAGAGCAGCTACAGGGAGAAGTTATCTATTGGTCTATCCAACCTCTCCCTGTAGCTGAATCCCTCTAACCCAGGCAGCCAGCCACCTGGACCCTCTACAAAGCCTCCATATCTTTACTGTAATGGAGCAACCAGATCTGCACACAATACTCCAAATACTGCTGAACCAATGTCCTATAGAGATGCATCATGATTTCCTGATTTTTATTCAACGACTGAAAGGAAGGGTTAGTGGATTTTCAATCATGCTGCGAATATTTGAGCAAGTTAAAAGTATGATGTCATCGATACCACCAGTGATAAATATATTTCCCTACTTTATGAAATGGATTTGCTTTTAAATTTTGATGGAAATGGAACTAGGCCATTGGCATATTGACAAAATGAATCCTGCTGACAGATGGATGAGAGATTTTTGCCTTAGAGTAAAATTCATACAAATTTGTGGTAATTTATGGTTGGGTATTAATCAATAATTAAAATTTAGAAGAACAGCTCTGCAATATTGTGGTGCTTTGGGGAAATCAAGGAATTATACCTCAATGTCTAGGCAACAGAAACTAGTAATAGAATCATACAGCATGGAAACAGGTCCTTTGACCCAGTTCGTCCTTGCCGACCAAGATGTCCATCTAAACTCATTCTATTTAAACATAAAAACATAGAAAACAGGTGCAGGAGTAGGCCAATCGGTCCTTCGAGCCAGCATCGCAATTCAATATGATCATGGCTGATCATCCAGAATCACTACCCCATTCCTGCTTTCTCCCCATATCCCTTGATTCCGTTAGCACGCGTTTGGCCCATATCCCTATAAAGGTCATGCTGCAGCCCTCTAAGACTTTGGTTAGGCCGCATTTGGAGTATTGCATGCAGTTATGGTTGCCCTATTACAGGATGTGGCGGCTTTGGAGAAAGTGCAGAGGAGATTTACCAGAATACTTCCTGGACTAGTGGGTTTCAGCTACAAAGAGAGTTTGGATAAACTTGGATTGTTTTCTCTGGAACGTCGGAGGTTGTGGGGAGACTTGATAGAAGTATATAAAATTATGAGAGGCATAGATAGGGTAGACAGTCAGAAGCTTTTTCCCAAGGTGGAAATATCCAACACTGGAGGACATAGCCAAAAGGTGAGAGGGGGAAAGTTTAACCAACACCAGAGGGCACAGCCATAAGGTGAGACGGGGAAAGTTTAATGGAGATGTGGAGGGCAAGGTTTTTTTACACAGTGGTGGGAGTCTGGAACTCATTGCCAGGGGTGGTGGTGGATGCATATGCAATAATAGTGTTTAACATGTTTTCAGATAGACACATGGAACATAGAGGGATATGAATCATGTGCAGGCAGATGAGATCAGTTTAACTTGCCATCATGTTTTGGCACAATAATGTGGGCCGAAGGTCCCATTCCTGTGCTGTACTATTCTATGTTCTATGTTGCAGTTTTGGTCTCCTAATTTGTGGAAGGACGTCCTTACTATTAAGGCAGTGCAGAGTAGGTTCATGAGGTTAATCCCTGGGATGGAGGGACTGTCATATGAGGAAAGATTGGAAAGACTGGGTTTGTATTCACTGGAGTTTAGAAGGATGAGAGGGGATCTTTTAGAGACTTACAGGGACGTATAGAGACCTCGACTCAGTGCAGGTGGTGGGAGAGAGGAGGATGATGGCAAAGCTAACATCGTTGCTGGACAACGACTCCCACCCCATGCAGGACTCTGTCACTGCACTGAGTAGCTCCTTCAGTGACAGACTCCTTCACCCCAAGTGCGTAAAGGAGAGATATAGGAGGTCCTTCCTTCCCGCAGCTGTGAGACTGCACAACCAGCACTGCTCCCAGCACACGAGTCAACAATAACAGCTAAGAACACACAGAAAACTGATGACAATTTATGTATCTTTTATTTATAATGAATGATCTCTTGCTCAAATGCTATCCACTTTGCTGCTGTAACACTGTAAATTTCCCCGGTGTGGGACGAATAAAGGAATATATTATTATTATTATTAAAATTATAAAAGAACTGGACAAAATAGATGCAGAAAAAATGTTCCCAATGTTGGGGGAGTCCAGAACCAGGGGCTGCAGTCTAAGAATAAAGGGGAGGCGAAACTTTTCGAAACTTTTTCACCCAGATAGTTATGAATTTGTGGAATTCTCTGCCACAGAAGGCAATGGAGGACAATTCACTGGATTAATTTAAAAGAGAGTTCGATAGAGCTCTAGGGGCTAGTGGAATCAGTGGATATGGGGAGAAGGCAGGCACAGGTTACTGATTGTGGATCAGTAATGATCACAATGAATGGCGGTGCTGGCTCAAAGGGCCAAATGGCCTCCTCCTGCACCGATATTCTATGTTTCTGTGTATCTATGTATCTATGTTCTAAACCATTCCTGTGGATTCTACATATCTATTCCCCTCATGATTTAGCCTGCCAATCTCTCCCTATAGCTAAGCCCTTCAAGACCTGGTAACATGCTTGTAAATATTCTCTGCACTCTTTCCAACTTGACATAATACGGTGATAAAAATTAAACAAAAGCTGAAAATACTGTTTCAACATGTTGTGCATCAGTTACAAATGTCCCAACGTCTAAGTTTATAAATGACAAGTCTACTCTGCCATTCAATCATGGCTGATCTATCTCTCCCTCCTAACCCCATTCTCCTGCCTTCTCCCCATAACCCGTGACACCTGTACTAATCAGGAATCTATCACTGCCTTGAAAATATACATTAAGTTGGCCTCCACAGCCTTCTGTGGCAAAGAATTCCGCAGGTTCACCACTCTCTGACTAAAGAAATTCCGCCTTAGCTTCTTCCTAAAGGGACGTCCTTTAATTCTGAGGAAGTTGGTGCGGCATTCGATGAGGGCGCCGGTCAGGGTCCACGGTCGTTGAGGGCGCCGGCAGTCGAGGACGTGCTACATGGGAGCCGGAGGACGCGTCACTGGGAGCAAAGGAGGACCCGACGTGGGGGGGGGGGATACAAAGCAGAACAATTTGGTTGATTGCTTAACAGCTGAAAAACAATTGTTTGCTCTCGGGGATCGAGGTGATTGTTTTGTGATTATTGATAGTGATCTGAGACCCATACGATATATTGCTCTGCCCATACAGTACCTTGCAAAACAACGGATTTCACTGTGTCTCGTCATGTGACAATAAAGTATTCATTCATTCAACTTGCCCACACCGGCCAACATGTCCCATCCACAATAGTCCCACCTGCCAGCATTTGGCCCATATCCCTCTAAACCTGTCCAATTCATGTACCTGTCTAAATGTTTCTTAAACGTTGCGATAGTACCTGCCTCAACTACCTCCTCTAGCAGTCCATGCATCTACCACCCTTTGCATGAAAAAGTTTCTCCTTGGGATCCTATTAACTCTTTCTCCCCTCACCTTAATCCTATGTCTTCTGATTCTTGATTCCCCCTACTCTGGGCAAGAGACTGTGCATCTACCCAATCTATACCTCTCATGATTTTATACACCTCTACACGTCACCCCTCATTCTCCAATGCTTCAAGGAATAGTCCCAGCCTACTCAACCTCTCGCTATAGTTCAGGCCCTCGAGTCCTGGTAACATCCTCGTAAAAAAAACAAAATTGCGTTCAGGATAACAAATGACTGGTTAGCAGTAGGAATGGAAAATGTAGGGAAGACAGGAAACCTGAGTGTTTGGTATTGCCAAACAGATTCAGAATTTATTACTGAATAAACATGATGGCATCTACACTAGTCCCACCTGCCTGCATTTGGTCCATATCCTTCTAAACTTTTCATATCCATGTACATGTCCAAAAATGGTACGATACGATAAAACTTTTACTGTATCTTGGTATACGTGACAATAATAAACCAAACTATTTAACTATCCGTACTTGCCTCAACTACCTCCTCTGGCAGCTCTGTGCAGGTACCCAGCACTCTGTGTGAAAAAGATGCCCCTCAGGTTCTTATTAAATATTTTTCCTCTAACCTTAAACCTATGTCCTCTGGTTCTCAATTGACCGGCTCTGGGCAAGAGACTCTGTGCGTTTACCTGAACTATTCCTCTCATGATTTTGTACACCTCCATAAGATCACCCCTCATCCTCGTTCCTCAGTCGCTCATCCTCGCTCCTGCACTCCAAGGAATAGAGTCCCAGCCTACTCAACCTACTCAACCTCTCCCTACAGCTCAGACCCTGTCGTCCTGGCAACATCCTTGCAAATCTCTGCACCTTTTCCAGCTTGACAACATCTTTCCTATAACATGGTGCCCAAAACTGAACACAATACTCTAAATGTGGCCTCACCAATGTATTTTATAACTGCAACATGATCCCCCAACTTCTATACCTAATAAACTGTTGAAGGCCAATGTGCCAAAATAATTTTTGACCACCCAATCTACCTGTGACGCCACTTTCAAGGAACTATGTACCTGCACTCCTAGATTCCTCTGTGCTGCAACACTCCCCAGAGCTCTACCATTCACTGTGTAGGTCCTGCCCATGTTAGACTTTCCAAAATGCAATACCTCACATTTCTCTGCATTAAATTCCATCAAACATTCCTCAGGCCACCCGCCCAACCAATGAAGATCCTGCTGCAATTTTTGACAACAATCTTCACTATCTACAATATCACCCCCTTTTCTGTCGTCTGCAAACTTGCTGGTAATTCCATGTACGTTCTCATCCAAATCATTGATGTAGATGACAAACAGTAATAGGCCCAGCACTGAACCCTGAGGCATGCCAATAGTCACAGGCCTACAGCCTGAAAAACAACCTTCCACCATCACACTCTGCTTCCTTTCCTTGAAGCCAATTGTCTATCCATTCAGCTAACTCTCCTTGGATCCGAACATAGACACAAAGTGCTGGAGTAACTCAGCGGGTTAGGCAGCATCTCTAGAGAAAAAGGATGGGTGACGTTTTGGGTCAGGACCCTTCTTCAGGCTGAAAAGGTCCCGACCTGAAACATCAACCATTCTTTTTCTCCAGAGATGTTGCCTGACCTACTGAGTTACTCCAGCACCTTTTCACCTGACAAAGTCAGCATGGATTTACAAAAGGCAAATCATGCCTGACGAATCTTATAGAATTTTTTGAGGATGTAACTAGTAGAGTGGATAAGGGAGAACCAGTCGATGTGTTATATCTGGACTTTCAGAAGGCCTTCGACAAGGTCCCACATAGGAGATTGGGGTACAAACTTAAAGCACACGGTATTGGGGGTTCAGTGTTGAGGTGGATAGAGAATTGGTTGGCGGACAGGAAGCAAAGAGTAGGAATAAACGGGTCCTTTTCGGAATGGCAGGCAGTGACTAGTGGGGTACCGCAAGGCTCAGTGCTGGGACCCCAGTTATTTACAATATATATTAATGATTTGGACGAGGGAATTGAATGCAACATCTCTAAGTTTGCGGATGACACGAAGCTGGGTGGCAGTGTTAGCTGCGAGGAGGATGCAAGGAGGCTGCAGAGTGACTTGGATAGATAGGAGAGTGGGCAAATGCATGGCAGATGCAATATAATGTGGATAAATGTGAGGTTATCCACTTTAGCGGCAAGAACAGGAAAGCAGAGTATTACCTGAATGGTGGCCAATTAGGAAAAGGGGAGATACAACGTGACCTGGGTGTCATGGTGCACTAGTCATTGAAAGCAAGCGTGCAGGTGCAGCAGGCAGTGAAGAAAGCGAATGGTATGTTAGCATTCATAGCAAGAGGATTTGAGTATAGGAGCAGGGAGGTTCTGCTGCAGTTGTACAGGGCCTTGGTGAGACCGCACCTGGTGTATTGTGTACAGTTTTGGTCTCCTAATCTGAGGAAAGACATTCTAGCCTTAGAGGGAGTACAGAGAAGGTTCACCAGATTGATCCCTGGGATGGCAGGACTTTCATATGAAGAAAGACTGGATAGACTAGGCTTATACTCGCTGGAATTTAGAAGACTGAGGGGGGATCTTATTGAAACATATAAAAATTTTAAGGGGTTGGAGAGGCTAGATGCGGGAAGATTGTTCCCGATGTTGGGGAAGTCCAGAACCAGGGGTCACAGCTTAAGGATAAGGGGGAAGTCTTTTAGGACCGAGATGAGAAAACATTTCTTCACACAGAGAGTGGTGAGTCTGTGGAATTCTCTGCCACAGAAGGTAGTTGAGGCCAGTTCATTGGCTATATTTAAGAGGGAGTTAGATGTGGCCCTTATGGCTAAAGGGATTAGGGTGTATGAAGAGAAGGCAGGTACAAATTACTGAGCTAGATGATCAGCCATGATCATATTGAATGGTGGTGCAGGCTCGAAGGGCCGAATGGCCTACTCCTGCACCTATTTTCTATGTTTCTATGTTTTGCCTATCTTCGATAAATACCAGCATCTGCAGTTTCTTTCTACAGACTCTCCTTGGATCTCATGTGCTCCAACCTTCCAGAGCAGCTTACCATGTGGAACCTTGTCCAATGCCTTGCTGAAATTTATATATATGCAGCATCTACAGCTCTGCCCTCATCAACCTTTTTGTTACATCATCAAAAAACAGTTTTGTGAGACACATGTATATTCGGTCTTGAATATTTTCTCAAATCCAGTGATTCTAAGTTATATTTAAAACTGTAAAGAATATTCTACCTTTTTAGAGGTGTTTATTCTTGATTTCCTTGGAGAGTTGGAAAATTGTTACCCACCATCTGTAATAGGACAGTGTTAATCTACTTTTAATAGGGTGCATTGATCTAAAAATTCCTTGAATGTTATTTTTATGATCTAGTATAAATTGGTATAATTTTCCTACAGATGAAATACGCTGATTCCAAATACAACATTCAGAAACAAAGCTAGTGTTCAAATTGTTTGGTAGCTGCACAATTTTTATTTTAGTTCACTGGGGAGATATGGAAAATATATCAAAATTATAAATATGATCCCAATAAAAGTTAAGTCTTTGAATTGTTATCTTTAATACAAAAGACTGTTTATGACATTCTGCTTGTGCCATTTGTGTCAGCCAAGATGCCAAAATTAACCTGGAAAAGCACAGCTGTAAAAGATACAGGAGAGCTATCACTTTTCAGCACAATTCTTGAAGTACATTTCAATGGAAATTATTTGTAAAGTAATGTCTGGACAGTGTATTTTAAACAACAATGTACTTTTTAGCTTATCTTTAATAATGTGAATTAGGAATGAGCATTCATTTTATTTTTATATTTAGACAAAAAATTAAATCATTTGCCTTACAATTATAGAAATAGATTAACATCAGTATTGTCATTTAAAATTCTGTTCATTTATATTCCCTGAACAGATATTGCCTGCTATTCTGCAAAAGCATTGCTGTATCTTACCTGAAAGGAGCACAGGTAAATTATTCCTTTGTGCTACAGTGACACTTGGTTAAAATATAGAAAAAAATGGATTTTTAAATTGTAGAGTATTTCCTTTATTTTAGTTGTGACATTTCAAAAGCTAAGAACGGATCATATTATTTCTGTATTGCTAGCATTGTTGGTTGTATTGCTTTAATTGAGGAACTATGAACAAATGGTTCACTCGTTCAAATTTTTAATTCAATGAACTTTGAGGGGGGAAGGAAATTATATAGAAGATAGAGATACTTGGGGAAGAAATTGTAAGCACTGTAGATGAAAACTTTATATATTCAAGCATTCGAATTGATCAAAAGAACCTCAACATTGCAAAATATTGCAGAACGATTATCATCCATAATCACTTAGATTTCATGTATATAAGGGTGTTTTTGGTATACAAAGCAAACACTATTTTCAAGAGAGAATACAAAAAGAGATTTACTGTTATATTCAAAACTAATAGATTGTATTTGATGTCTGTTTGGTTCTCTTCAATCTACAAATAAAATCCCAAAGCAATGTCCTACTCTGCCTGCATTTCATTCACATGTTTGCAAGATGCTCTTCGTTGCCCTTGGATCTTTTACAGTTTGGTTATTCTCTGTCTTTGAAAGGATACAGTGCATTCAGAAAGTATTCAGACCCCTTCGTTTTTTCCACATTTTGCTACGTTACAGCCTTATTTAAAAATAGATTAAATTCTTTTTTTAATCATCAATCTACACACAATACCCCATAATAAAAAAGCGAAAACAGGCATTTAGATTTTTTTGCAAAGTAATTAAAAATAAATAACTGAAATATCACATTTACATAAGTATTCAGACCTTTTGCTATGACGCACAAAATTGAGCTGATGTTCATCCTGTTTCCATTGATTATCCTTGAGATGTTTCTACAACTTGATTGGAGTCCACCAGTGGTAAATTAAATTGATTGGACATGATTTGGAAAGGCATATACCTGTCTCTATAAGGTCCCACAGTTGACAGTGCATGTCAGAGCGAAAACCAAGCCACGAAGACGAAGGAATTATCCGTAGACCTCCGAGGCAGGATTGTGTCGAGACAGATCTGGGGAAGAGTATAAAACAGTTTCTGCAGCATTGCAGGTTCCGTCATTCTTAAATGGAAGAACTTTGGAACTACCAGGACTCTTCATAGTGCTGGCCGCTCAGCCAAACTGAGCAATCGGGGGAGAAGGGCCGTGGTCAGGGAGGTGACCAAGAACCCAATGGTCACTCTGACAGAGCTCCAGAGTTCCTCTGTGAAGATGGAAGAACCTTCCAGAAGGACAACTATATCTGCAGCCCTCCACCAATCAGGTCTTTATGGCAGAGTGGCCAGACGGAAGCCACTCCTCAATAAAAGGCACATGGCAGCCCGCTTGGAATTTGCCAAAAGGCACCTAAGGACTCTCAGACCATGAGAAACAAGATTCTCTGGTCTGATGAAACCAAGATTGAATTCTTTGGCCTGAATGCCAAGCAGTACCGCTTATCACCTAGCCAATACCATACCTACGGTGAAGCATGGTGGTGGCAGCATCATGCTGTGGGGATGTTTTTCAGCAGTAGGAACTGGGAGACTAGTCAGGATCGAGGGAAGGATGAACGGAGCAAAGTATAGAGAGATCCTTGATGAAAACCTGCTCCAGAGCGTTCTGGACCTTGGACTGGGGCGGAGGTTCACCTTCCAACAGGACAACGACCCTAAGCATACAGCCAAGACAACGCAGGAGTGGCTTCATGACAAGTCTGCAAATATGTCCTTGAGTGGCCCAGCCAGAGCCCGGAATTGAACCTGATCGAACATCTCTGGAGGGACCTGAAAATAGCTGTGTATCGACGCTCCCCATCCAACCTGACAGAGCTTGAGAGGATCTGCAGAGAAGAATGAGAGAAATTACCCAAATACAGGTGTGCCAAGCTTGTAGCGTCATACCCAAGAAGACTTGAGGTATCCAACAAATCTAACTCTTGCAATGTCTGAATTTGTGACGTCGCTCAATATTTTTCACAGAATGGTCAACATTAATCATGCATTGTCTTTCCATTGACTGGTAAGCACGCAACAAAAGCTTTTCCCTGTACCTCAGTTCATGTGACAATAAACAAAGCTAAACAATGAAAGATTTTTAGTCTTTTATATTTGTTTGGAAACCTCAAGCTTTTTGAAAATAGTTGCCAGACTTGAGGGCCTGAGCTATAGGGAGAGGCTGGGCACGCTAGGACTTGGGCAGGACAGGTTTAGAGGGATATGCGCCAATCGCAGGCAGGTGGGACGAGTATAGATGGGGCATCTTGGCTGACATGGGCAAGTTGGGTCGAATGGCCTGTTTCTGTGCTGTCTGACTCTCTGGCTCTGTTTTTCTCTGGAAAAAATGCAAACTTGCATGAAGTGACTCTCATTCTGATTCCAACAGTGCAGCATTGTGATGTGCTAATCAATTCTCAATCCGTACTATATATAACCCCCAATTCAATGTGTTCTCAGCTTGCTTGCATCAGCTTGAAACCTTCTTAAAGTCATTGTGGAAGCCATCTACCTATTCCTCTGACACTCTCCACCCTCCTGTGATGGTTACTATCCCAGGCTATTGAGAGAGGCAAGAGCAGAGATTGCGGGAGCCATGGCAAAGAACTTGTGACTTCTCCAGCCACAGGCGAGGTCCTGGAGGACTGGAGAGAAGCTAACATTTGTTTATTTAAGAAAGGAAGTCGAGAAAAAACAGGGAATTAAAGTCCAGTGAGCCTCACATCACTGGTAGTGAAGATGTTGGAAAGGATTCTTAGGGATAGGATTTACTCCCATCTGGAAGAGAATGGGGAGAGAGAGAGAGAGAGAGAGAGAGAGAGAGAGAGAGAGAGAGAGAGAGAGAGAGAGAGAGAGAGAGAGAGAGAGAGAGAGAGAGAGAGAGAGAGAGAGAGAGAGAGAGAGAGAGAGAGAGAGAGAGAGAGAGAGAGAGAGAGAGAGAGAGAGAGAGAGAGAGAGAGAGAGAGAGAGAGAGAGAGAGAGAGAGAGAGAGAGAGAGAGAGAGAGAGAGAGAGAGAGAGAGAGAGAGAGAGAGAGAGAGAGAGAGAGAGAGAGAGAGAGAGGATTGAAGCAACCTTTGAAGATTGTGTCGAAGGAAGAGGGACAGAGGCAGTGGGAGTTCGAAGTTTGATTGAACGTTGGACTTCGGAAACTTTCCTTTGTCGAAGGATTTCTCCATTTAGTGAGGAACTCCAGCGCTTGTCTGCAGTGCTGTGGGAGCGGCAGTGGCTGGCGGATTGCCAATCGTACCTGGAGACTGGGAGTTGGGAAGATGTGGTGTTTGTGTCGTTTCTAGCTCCACAATCCAGCTTCCATACCATTGTGCCCGGACTGGGACTTCGGGCTCAACAAAGTGAAGGTACTTTTCAAAATCTGGCAGATTCCGGAGGGGCTCGAAAGGCCTCAGAAAGCCCCAAAAGCTGCACTCGGCGGTGAGGATAAGTGTGGGCGTGTTCCCTTGCTCGACTGGAGAGAACTGCTTCTGCCGCTCTTTAGACTGAGACTGACTCTGAGAGCGTTTTTGTGCGAGGACTGCTGTTGTTTCGGGTGTTGTTCTGTACCCCTGTCAGGATGGCAGCGGCTAGGGCTCGGGGTCAGGGTCGGAGCTACGCAGGTGTGGCTTCGGCTGCGGCTCCGGAGTCACTCGAGGAGGAGCCCTATGTCAACTTGGGGGGGCTCGAGCACGGGATCACGGTCCAAACCGGGGACCGGTGGTCCAAGGAGGAATTAGCGGAGAGTCTGTTTGATCTCTTCAAGAAGGACGAGATTGCCTCTGCTGAGGTTGGATGGGGTAAATGTCAGTTCATCCTAAAGGAACAGCAGGATGTGGCCCTAGCTTTGGAGAAGGGGCTTATAGTGAGGGGGATCTTTGTACCGGTGGAACCATGGGTGTCCACCGTGCGACCGGTTCTCCTGCGCAACGTTCCCACTTTCATCCGGGATGCGCTCCTTAGCCCACACCTGGCAGAGATTGGGGAGGTGCGGTCCAGGCTGACTAGGCTTAAACAGACCTGGCGCAGCAGCACTCGTCTCCAAAGGAGCTATACATTTAAGAGGCGGGTGTACATGGAAGTAGGATTAGGGATGGGCGCGGAGGGAAGTTTTGTCGTTAAGAATGCGGGGCTCCAATACCGCGTGTATTGGAGTTGGGGGGAAGCACGGTGCCATGCGTGTAAAGAGTTCGGGCACTTCCGCAGGGATTGTCCCAATGGCCGGGGTGCTGCGAGAAATCCCAACGCTGCAGCCCAGGAAAACACTGCTGGCCCACCCAGGGCTGCCGGTTCCACCTCGGTGACCCGGGGCGACACTGCTGGCCCACCCGGGGCTGCTGGTTCCACCTTGGCGGCCCAGGGCAGCACTGCCCCTCGACCCCCACATCCTGTACCTGCGGTGGAGCGTGGCGAAGAGGTGCAGGGGGAGGGGGAGGGCGAGGAGGAGGAGGGGGAATGGCACGTGCAGATGGGGAAGAAGTCCACGAAGAAAACGAGAAATCTTAAAGCGAAACAATCGCAAACGGATGGGCCCACGCCCACACCTGAGCCCACCCAAAGGGTGCCTGTTGTGCCCGGAGAGGTCCAGGGGGCACATGGCGGGGCTCAGCAAGGAGCTGAGGAGGTACGGGAGGGGGCGGGGGAGTTCCTGTTGGGATCTGCGGTGGCTGATCAAAGGGATGAAAGAGAGGAAGCTGGCAGTGTGGAGGTGGAGGACTCCTCCTTTATGGAGGTCACCGAACCACCGCACAACGTGGGGGTAAAGAGGAGGCATGCGTCTAACGAGGAAGAGGATGGCCCTGGGCATAAGGCCAGGGGGATGCCTGCCTCAAGACCCTCCACTCCGGTAGAGGATGGTGATCCACGACTAGTGTCCTCTAGGCCGGAGGTTGCCCTTTCGTCCCAGGGGCCTTCAGAGGGTGATATCTCACAAGATGTTGGGGTTGGCTGCCCTGAGAATGTGTCCCCTGGGAGGGAGGACGAGCAGGGACAACCCGAAGGGGGGGTCTCGGTTGTAGGGGTGGTTTCCCAGCCTATGCTCCTCATTAGAACTATGAGAGTGATTGAGGGGTGTGCTGCCCCACAGGCTAAGGAAGTAGGGGAGAGTCCAGAAACACTGGCTCCCTCAGTGGGCTCCAGTGAGGTTACTCCCCTGGTGGTGGACGATGGAGAGTTTCTGGGTGATGCTGGGGGAGTGGGTTCCCTGGATGCGGAGGGGGACGGGGCTGTTGCGGGTCGTGTCTCACAGTCGGATTCCGGGGGTGAAGGTGGACCGCGGGCCCTGGAGGCGCCCTGTTTTTGTTCTACCCCAGGCCCAGTTGTAGAGGGCGGGGAGAGTGTGCAGGAGCCTGGCCATACACTGGCCGGCTCACCGCTGTTGGAGGCGTCAGGACTCTCCCTCGACATTGATCCCGGGGGTGGGATCATGCCGGAGGGGGGGGGGAGGGTGTTGGAGCCAGCTTACACAGTGAAGAGAGCGAGCTGGCAGCCAGTGGCAGTCTGCCAAATCTGGGCCATGACCTTGAGTGCAGGGAGGAGGAAGATGTTGCTTCAGGTGTCAGTGGGTTGGCAGAATGCCAGGACTCCAGTGCTGTGGCTCGAGCGGCCGGCATCATTGAGATTCGAGAGTTTTTGCATGAACATCAGCACAGTAGGAGCAAAGTCCGGCTAGCTACCGAACAGTGGCCAGACCTGGGGGGAACTATCCGGACACTTAGTGCTATCCTTAACAGTAGGGATAATGCTCTAGGTGCTTGTGATAAACACCAATTCGGGGAGTTTTTGAAGCTCCTAAAAGAGCGGGGCTTCACTCCCACAAGGAGCTTGAGGAATAAGTCTAGTGAGCATTCAAGTTCACAGTAGTTAGCCTAAATATAAACGGTGGAAGGGGGGACCTTCGTAGGTTTCACCATCTATCGGTCCTCAGAGAGGGGAAGTATGCAGTGAGCTTTCTACAAGAGACGCACACTGTTGTTAGTGATGAGCCCACCTGGGTCCTGGAGTGGGAGGGGGGGGTCTACATGAACCACCTCAGTACAAAGTCAAGTGGGGTGGCTTTCCTGTTGGCCCCGACTTTCCAGCCAGAGATTGTGAAGGTGCAGGAAGTTGTGCCAGGCCGCTTGCTCTATCTGGCCGTGATCCTGGATGGCGTGCCGTTACATTTCATTAACGTGTATGCCCCCAGCACCGGCACGATGCAGGCGCGGTTACTTTAGGAGGTGACTGCTCTGCTGAGCACCATTGATTGCGGAGAGTGTGTCTTCCTTGGGGGGGATTTCAATTGTACCCTTGAGGCGCGAGATCGCTCTGGTATTCAGTGTGCCCCTGCAGTGGCGAAGAAGTTGAGAGGTGTGATTGAATCTTTCGAGCTGGTTGATGCGTGGCGGAATCTCCACCCTGATTCCAACGCGTTTTCGCGGAGGTCTGAGGGGGGCGGTTCCCGTATCGACCGTGTGTACATCTCCAGAGCGTATGTCTCCCGGGTCTCGGCGGCCTCTATGCAGACGGTGCCGTGTTCGGACCACTGCCTGGTGCGAGTGGATTTTATTCTAGCGCGCACACGGGCTGGGTCTGCGTACTGGCACTTTAATAACCAGCTGCTGGAGGATCGCCGATTCCGGGAGTCTTTCAGGCGGTTCTGGGTGAAGTGGAGAGAGAGGCAGAAGGGCTTCCCTTCCCTTAAGCAGTGGTGGGATGTGGGGAAAGCTTACATCCGTCTTTTCTGTCAGGACTACACGGGAGGGTCGACCAGAAGGCGGGACGCGGCAGTCGAGCGACTCGAGAAGGAGTTACTCGACGCAGAGTCTCGCTTGGGCCGGGTCGGTGAGGACTCCTGTGAGTGGGGAGAGGTTCAGGAGAGGAAGGAAGCGCTGAGGGACCTGCAGCTTGAGCGGTCCCGAGGTGCTTACGTGAGGTCGCGAGTCCCGATGCTGCACGATCTGGACCGGGCTTCACCTTTCTTTCTCTCTCTGGAGAAAGGGCGAGGAGCCTGCAAACAGCTCGTCGAGCTGCTCGCGGACGATGGCTCCTTGGTCACAGACCCAGAGGGGATTAGTGCGTTAGTTCGGTCCTTTTATGGAACGCTGTTCTCCCCGGATGGTGTCAGCGGAGAGGCTCAGCGGGTTCTGTGGGAGGGGCTACCGACTATAGATAGAGGGGTGGTTGAACAGCTTGATGACCCCTTATCATTGGAGGAGGTGACTGGTGCCCTGCACCAGCTCAGGAGGGGCAAGTCCCCTGGGCTGGATGGGCTGACGGTTGAGTTTGTTAGAGCCTTCTGGGATGTCCTGGGGGGTGACTACATGAAGGTTCTGGGGGAGAGCCTGGCGACCGGGGAGATGCCCCTCTCGTGGCGCAGGGCAGTCGTTGTCCTGCTGCCCAAGAAGGGCGAACTCCGCCTGTTGAAGAACTGGCGCCCAGTCTCTCTCCTCTGTACAGAGTATAAAGTTTTTGCACGGGCGATGGCAAATCGCCTGGGCTCCGTACTATCCCAAATGATCCACCCTGACCAGTCCTATACAGTCCCTGGTCGGTCCATCCAAGATAACATCCATTTGGTTAGGGACCTGATCCATCTGGCCCAGGGCACTGGTCAGTCAGCTGCTTTTCTATCCCTGGATCAGGAGAAGGCTTTTGACAGGGTGGACCATGATTACCTCTTCGGGACACTGCAAGCGTTCGGTTTGGGACCGCAATTTGTGGCCCGGGTCCGGCTAATGTACACCGCAGCAGAGTGTCTCGTGAAGATTAATGGTGCATTGTTGGCTCCCTTTGGCTTTGGGAGGGGGGTACGCCAGGGGTGCCCCATGTCTGGGCAGTTGTACTCGGTCTGTGTGGAGCCATTCCTGTGTCTTCTTAGGAGGCGGTTGGCAGGCCTGGTTCTACCAGGACCGTGGGTGGAGGTGGTTCTCTCGGCCTATGCCGATGACATTCTCCTTACGTTTACTGATCCTGTTGACCTGCGGAGGATGCGCGAATGCCAGCAGGTGTTCTCAGCTGCTTCGTCCGCTAGGATCAACTGGAGTAAGTGCTCCGGACTTCTAGTGGGCCAGTGGCAGGTGGACTCCCTGCCGGAAGAGATGAAGGATTATGCGTGGAGTACCACGCACCTCCTCTACCTGGGGATCTACCTGAGTCCCACTGAGGATGCTTGGCCGGCGAACTGTCAGGAGCTAGAGACGAAAGTCGTCGCCCGGCTGGGACGCTGGTCAGGCTTGCTTAGGGTTATTTCTTTCCAGGGTAGGGTGCTGGTCATAAACCAGCTGGTGGCCTCAATGTTATGGTACCGGCTGGCCACTCTTGTCCCGCCCTCTACCTTTGTAAATGCTGTACAGAAGAGGTTAGTGGATTTCTTTTGGGGAGGGAGGAAACACTGGGTCTCAGCCGCAGTCCTGAGTCTCCCGCTAGAGGAGGGTGGCCAGTCCTTGGTATGCGTGCGTACCCAGGTGGCGGCTCTCCGTCTCAGGACTCTGCGGAGGTACGTGTACGCGGAGCACCCTCCCAGGTGGCACGCTCTGGCCACGTATTTTTTCCGCCAGGGCCAGTGCCTAAGGGGGGTTTGGCGGCTCCCGGTGGCGGGCATCAGTCGACCCGCCACGCGGGACATGCCAAGCTTTTACCGCGATGTGTTGAGAGTGAGGAATTTGGTCATCTTCAGTCAGCGCGTTGCTCCTCAGGGGGAGGGGGGTGTTGTGGCTGTGGTGGGGGCCGGTCCTCACGCTGTCGCGGTGGGTGTTGGGGAGCGGCGTGTGCTTGGAGTGATTCCGGCCGAGCTTACCCCCGCTCCGCCGGAACTGCTCATCGGGCCCAGGCTCCGGAATATTTCCCGGGAGCCGGCCCCACACAACTTGAGCCGCCTCTCTCAGATGCCCAGCGTGCCGTTCCGTGATGCAGGCAGACGTTTACTGTATAGGATGCTCCTGCACACTCTGCACCTCCTCGCCTTCGTCTTCCGTCCGGATACGCCGTGGCGATCCGTGTTACCACCTGATGGCGGGGGTGGTCCCCAGTGGAGGTCTCTCTACAAGGGTGTCCTCCCCCTTTACATCGGGGACCTGGGGTGGAGAGTGTTGCACAGAGCCGGTGTGTGTAATACATTTTTGAGCCGGTTCACGGACTTGCCGGCCGCCTGTATTTTTCTGCGGCGAGGAAGAGTCCGTGTTCCACGTGTACATGGAGTGTGTGGGGTCCACATGTACATGGAGTGTGTGGGGTCCACATGTACATGGAGTGTGTGAGGTTGCTGCCCCTGTATGCGTATCTGAAGGGGTTGCTCCTCAAGTTTTGGCTGCATTTCAGTCCTACGATCCTGGTGTTTGGGCTCGGGGCTGGGAGTGGGGAGGGCCGGTCAGGAGGGTGGGATTTCCCTGTCGGTTTGCTCTTGGGCCTGGCCAAGATGGCCATTCGTGGGTCCAGGCAGCGGGCGGTCGATGGTCTTGCCAGAGTGGGCTGCCTCCCCCTCTTCCGGGCCTACGTCCGTGCGCGCGTGACCCTAGAGAGGGAACACGCGGTGTCCATGGGGACTCTGGAGGCCTTCCGTGAACGCTGGTCACCGCGGGGGGTTGAGAGCATTGTAAATAATGAAGGCAATGTTGTATT